>NC_079516.1:43639140-43819793 GCF_000801105.2 Raphanus sativus
TCTTCTTCTTCTTCTTCTTCTTCTTCTTCTTCTTCTTCTTCTTCTTCTTCTTCTTCTTCTTCTTCTTCGTCTTCTTCGTCTTCTTCGTCTTCTTGTTCTTGACTGTATTTGCTTTTGCAGGGAGCTTTTTATCTCTTTATTGACTTCAGTGCATACTATGGATCAGAAGCTGAAGGTTTTGGTTTGATCAATGACTCGTCCTCTCTTGCTTTATACTTTCTTGACAAGTTTCAGGTAACAACTATTTCCACATTTAAATGCAAACTCAACATTATGCACTTATTGTAGTGTTCTCTCATCATACGTTTTTGGGGGCCTGTGTTTAGGTTGCAGTGGTTCCTGGTGATGCTTTTGGAGACGATAGTTGTATTCGGATATCTTACGCCACATCTCTCGATGTCCTGCGAGTCGCAGTTGAGAAGATCAGGAAAGCCCTTGAGCCACTCCGTGCCACTGTTTCTGTGTAACGGTTCGGACACTAACGTGTGTTTTGATCGTCTATGTGATGTTATATGTATCCAGTTTGTCTTGTGCTTCAAGTTCATGTAACCATAAACCATGTTCTTCATTATACAGCAATTTTTAAGACTAAAAGTTGCTTGTGTTATAAGTTTATATACATATACATCAATCATCTCATCGTCTAACGAATTGTAGACAAATTTTGTGAATTAATATTTTAAAATTGTTATACATTATTATGTTATAAAGTTATTATATCGAAGAAAATATATTTTAAAAATATAAAATCTATGAATTAGTTTATATAAGATTTGCTATACATTTTTATATAATATTTTAGGCCTAGATATTTTACCGGATCTGGAAAACCAAACCAAAATCGACCTGGAAATATAGTTGTGGTTTGGGTCGAGGTCCAAAGCAAATATTTTATTCGAATGCGGTCTCTGTTTCAATTTGGGTCCTACCCGAAATCCAATAGAATATTCAAAGTACCTGGAATGTTTTGTGTATATTAGATATATTTGGGTATTTTAGATTTGTATTCAGCATTTCAAATATGTTTTTCGGCATTATGAATATTTTTTTAAAGTTTCGGAACCAGTATCTCAATTATAATTTCGAGTTTCAGGTAAAATTTTAAACTTAAAAAAAATTTGGGTATTAGGAAATGTATTTAGGTATCTTTGATTCCTCATGTCAGATGTAGGGTAAACTTTTGATTTTTTTTTTGGAGTTTAAATATTTTCAGATATTTGTTTGTTTGTTTGGGTACTTTACTTTTGAGTTTTCATATACTTCGAATCTTTTTCAGTCCTAAAAATTCCAAACCAATTCGATTATTGCGTACCTAAAAATTATAGATATTTTATAGGTATTTGAATTATGGACATGGACTTCAAAGAAATCGATCCAAATCCAAACCATAAGATTTAAAATACCTATTTATGTCTAAATGTTTAGGATCTAAAAAACCTAAATCTGAAAAGAACCAATTTATACTTGATCTGTAACACCCCCGAACCATCCTAGACATAGGTCGAACCACCGGCCAACAATCAAACAAAAACATGACCGACGGAGCGACCAACACCAAGGATTGGAGATGAAAGGCCAACCGGCCGGCCAACAATCAAACAAGAATATGACTGACCGTCCAACCCAACACCATGGTCCGGAAGCGCTACATGACGGGTTAGGAACGATCCGGTCAGAGTCACAAATTTTACTCCGCAACTTAGACCAGTTCATCCACTAACTCGTCCCGCTAACTCTAGGCATAAGGCTTTGCAACCCGTATCAAGAGTTAACGTTTTCCGTTAGATCGAGGCCTAAGGCTTTTCAACCCGTACCACGACCTAACATTGTGTTAGACCGGACTAGTCAATTATCAGAGAACCATTGTAACGAATATAAAACATCACTTTTATTAAATATAGTAAAAGATTCGTTACAAGTAAAATATTACATGTGGATCCAGGCCTAGTGCCAATATCGAGTCAAAATACTTAAACTAGTACCGTTTTATAAAAGGAAAGGCAAAAGTACTTCCGGTGCTCATAACGTCCAGCTGCCATGCTACCCGGTCTTCCACTAAGGTTTCCTAAAACTGAAGGTGAGTTTAATGAGTAACCTAATGTTACTCAGTGAGCCAAAGCCCCAACTAACAAATACAACCCCTCGCCATCCCAACCCCAAACAATCTAAGACGAGGAGTTCACCTAATAACGATAAATAATAAATAAACATCACTCGAGACTTCCTCCGTGGAAACCCGAGTGAATCAACAAGAACACAACATAAATAAGATAAGCAGCGGAATATAATCCACCATTAACATAATAATAAATATATGCCTCACTATGGCTATACTTAATATCACAACCTTACTCCTCACTTTCTCAACCACGGAACACCTAACTCACAGCCACAAAGGCACGCGAGCTAGAACATCCAATGAAACTGACATGTAACCCCGATAAGGTGGCACATGACGAAGCATGCTTTCTAGCAACCTCTCCGTACAGAGCATGCTTTATGCAACCTCTCTGCCCAGCCGCGTAGGGACATACTCTAGCAACCTTCCTTGCCCCAAACTAACATGTAATACCCACAAAAGATACCACATGACGGAGCATGCTTTCTAGCAACCTCCCCGTACAGAGCATGCTTTATGCAACCTCTCTGCCAAGCCGCGTAAGGACATGCTTACGTAACTTTCCTTGCCGCGTAGCATTGCTGATCAGGCAAGCTATCAACACAACTCAACATCATACCAATAGTATCAGGAGTCCAGCCTATATGGCTTAGGACCCTTGGTACGAGACTAATAGGGAATTCAGCCTATATGGCCTAGATCCTCTACTAACTCAACCATAATAATGTGTACTCGGAATTGGCCTATATGACCTAAATTCCAAAGTACTAATAACATCATCACAATCCCTGCAAAACAATCAACACAACCAAGCAAGCAAGCAATCTACAACCTAACGATCAATCAATTCCTAACTATCCACAACCTAGCGATATCATCTAAGCGCATTTGCTAACTAACCAAGCAACCTAACGATTAGCATGCTACTACGATTCTCAAGCAATACCTAAGCATGCTATCAACTCAAACAACCTAACCATTACTACTAACTAGACAAACCGTTACTCAGTTTAGACATGGCCTCCTGCCATGATCCAACATCCAAATAACGGGAACCTGCATAAAACAGCTTAACAAACAATTGCTATGACTCACTGTTTTTGGTTTGTCGTGGCTTTGACCCCTTGCCCGAATGCTCGACCAAAACCCTTTCTTGAACTCCACAAGTAGCCTCCTGTCTGATCTGATCTTGAACTGATCTGATCTTCACTTGAGCAGAGCTTCTGTAGATGCTGACTCAAAACTCGCAGAGTAACTGCTCTTGGAAACCCTCAAAAACTGCCGAAAAAGACTCGAAAATGATCAAACTCGAACTTTCTCTCTCTAGCTTTCTCTCTCACGTTCTTCTCTGAGTTTCAGGTGTGCAGGATGGTTTGAAATAAGCTGGGGTCGTCAGGTATATATAGTAGACAGCAACCAATCAGATCGAAGCCGTGTGGCGCCCCGTGTGTCGCTTCGCATGGCTCCGGACGCATGCGCGGGGACACCTCGTGCTCCACATGTCTGGCTGCAAGACATGGGTCTCCTGCAAGGTGACACCACACCTTCCACATGTCTGATCCACGTTCTGACCTCATCCAGATTGACACTCAGCGCACACATGTCGCTCAGCATGCTCCGATCGCAGGTTTCGCGGCACCTTGTGCTTCTGGGTGTCACTCAGCATGCTGTGCTCTCCTGGGCTTCAAAACCTCCTGCTTCCCTTGCCACATACCATGCCAGGCAGGTTACATCACATCCTTATCTCACAGAAGATAAGGCCTCGAGCTTCTCGATCCATTTGACCGATATCAATCTTTTCGGTGAATTTTTGACCCGCGATCAATCCCGAAAATTTTTCTATGCCCGTTCTGATGCTCTGAATATTTTTAATAAACTCCAAAGGAATTCTGGTCTTGAGTAAAAATATTTCCCGAGCCTCCGGCTTCCCCGAGAAATTCGATAATACCGAAATCATGGTTTTTGGTCGATTTCGGGTTTTCCCGTCATGCTTGCTTCCCGTCGTGCTTACTTCCCGTCCTGCTTAACTCCAGTCCTGCTTCCGACTTATGATGTCTCTGAAATAATATTCCGCTCATACGAAGTTTCGCGGAAAACTTAGTGGTTAAGTAACGTCGGCTTCAAAAACGTCGAGCTTCTAGACCGTCGTGCTTCCAAAAATGTGATGCTTCCAAAACGTTCGTCTGATCAATCCAACATTCTTCTAAAAATGGTAGAGCAGCTTATTTGACTCCTAGTTCACCCACGATCAATTCTTCGATCATCTCATACTTCAAATCTTCTTGATCAATCTTTATCGCCCGCGGCTCGATCCCAAAGTTGATGCTCGACCAATCTTCTATTTTCTTCGATCCATGTCAAGTTTTATATGATCAAAACTCAACATTTCTCATCTTCATTTGATTCCTAAAAGCTTGGCTTCAAATTCTGACTTCATTGATCTCGACCATTTTATCCCTTCGGGAGGGTTATTACACGACCAGACCTAATGCCCATACATAGTCTCCCACATTATATTTTGTATGAATTTAATAAGAGTTATATTGGTTGAGATCGTGATACTTGAGATTTATTTGAAAGATTTTGAGTAATTTAATAGTATGGATTTGTAAGTGTTTATATAGTTGTAAGTTTATATTAAATAATAAAATTTATTTTAAAAACTTCTGTAAAAATAATTTAATGTAAGATATATATTTTTGTTTTTACATATGGTTTGCTAAATTTTTTGTGTTAAATTTGATTTTGTAAATATTTGGAATTATATAATGTAAGATGATATAGTATTATATGATGTGATATATGCTAACTTTTAAATTAATTTTGAAATCTATTAAAGTTAATAAACTTAGTGGATTAAAAATATCTACATTATATTATTTTTTAAAATTTTGTAAAAATATATGATATATCCTGATTTTTAAAAATAAGGTGAAAATATAAGAGTATTAAATTTTTCGATTTTTTAAAACTTAGGTGCCTTTAAAAATAAAGTGGTTCAAACAAATCTAATGTTTTCTTAAACAAAACTATTTGGTATAATAAATAAGAATATTGACTAAGATATTGCTAGGGAAAGATAAGGTAAATTATATGGTACAACTAGTGGATTGTCCGCGCTACGCGCGGATGGTTGTTGATTGTGTTTAAAAATAATTGTTAAGCATATACGTAGAATTGTTGAGCATTTTTTATCAATGCTATAATTTCTAGTAGGTGTAGTAGTGAAGTTTAATGAGAGGAAAAGAGAAATTGTATATTATATTATTAGCATATGAAGGTAATATTTATGGTTATTTTACTTGTGGAATGTTTTTTTATTGTTATTGTTATGAGAAAGGAGTACTGGATCGAAAATTTTATATTAATGGAGAGATATTGTTTTTATATTTTAAAATTTTAAACATTTATAGAAAAGAGTACAGAAACTACTAAATAGTGATAATAATAATATTTTTTATTAATTTTGTTTAAGCTGGAATCAAAGATTACTTTTCCTACACTCTAGCAAACAAAAGCAACGAAACAGACCTGGTTTTCTTCTAGAACCGCTCTTCTTGACAGCTGATAATGCTGAACCTGATGCTTCAGGCTGAGGTTGATTATGTGAGGAACTTCCTTCGGTGTCTCTGCATCTAGCTTTGACGGTTGGCTTAACCAATATTTCAGATTTTATGATTTTTGAGTAGAATTAGGATATGTAATTGTGTTATGAGTATTGTAAATCTTATTAGCTATGTAGTAAAGTGTAACGGCTGAGTAATGCTTATTGATTGACTTAAACGTCAACTGTAAAAGAATTATGTTGAGTAGGCGTCAGGAAAACTTTTAACAGTTACTATCCTCTGTAAACTTCTAAACGTTGTATGTTAAGGTAAAGGATTGAATAGTGGTACGAAAGTGTTTCTTTAATTTTGTTTTATTTACGGTAGATCAGAAACAGTTGTTATTTTTTTTAACTTTGCTGCCAAGTAATGTATGTTTGATCTTTAAGAACGATAGTACAAATCTATGAACTACTACAGTGGAGTCTGAAATTTCTAATTATTTTCTATCATTGTTTTTTAACTTTGCTTTTAAGGTTGGACTGAGAAATATTGGTACGAAACTACGAAAATGTTTCTCTAACTTTGTTTTATTTACCGCAAATCACAAATAGTTGGTATGTTGTTTTAACGTTAGGGTCAAGTATTGTAAGTTTGTTCTTAAAGGACGATGAGTGTTTATTAAAAATAAACTACTACAGTAAAATCTAAAAAGTTCACCATTAGGTTCTTCATCATTGTTTTTTTTAGCTTTGCATTTCGAACATTGAATTTTGGGTCTTCGTTGATTTGGAACCTACATGATTTATAGATCTAAGAATTATATTGTTTTTTTGTAATGTGGCTCATAATGTTCACCAGAAAGGATAATAAAAAAATGAGAAGACTATAATCTTAAAAGAAAAAGAGCAAATTGCATTCATAAAAAAAACATCCACCAAATAAAGAGTTCAAATCTGTAATAATAAAAAATACTAAAGGGTCCAAATTATTAAGACGAAAAAAGAAGATAAAGATAGAGCATTAATGGATAGGAGGTGGAGAATGATGCAATTCACGTTGATCTACTCCTTGCGTGCCTTCTTCCTCATGTTCCCATTGTCGACAAGTTTTTGCTTGTTTGCAGCTTGAAGACCGTCGGATGGAGCAGTCGGTGCGGATGGCTGATCATTTACAATGGAACTCTCGTCAACTCTTGGTGTGTGATAAAAAAAGCAAACAACTTAACAAAAACAGTTTTGAAAAAGAGTCATGAAGATTTACCTCAATACACCCATAGCGTTTTGCCTATCACATGAGAGACAAGTGAAAGACGTATCATCACGCTGAAGCTTCTATGCACACTTGGAGTATCCAATATAGCCCCATCCCTTTTCTGACTGAAGACTGGTTACCTCGGCCTTGCACAAAAACTTAATAGTCTGACACCAATAAGAATGTCAGTAAAATTAAAAGAAAACACATGGAATAAAATGTTTTGCTTGGAATATTTCAACATGGGGATCGGCAGCAAGGACATACTGGTTAAGTTCAGCAACGGTTAATGGCTCAATTTTCTGAGCAAGAATCACTTTTGACTTGGTTCGCATTTGCTCCATTCCCAACCAGTCTATTGGCAAACATAAGAAAATAAAAACCCCCAAGAAAAATCATTTGGGAATGATAAACAAATGATGCGAACTATATCAATCTTAGCATAATATTGCATACCTTTCATAATGTTCTTTATCAATTGATGTGTCACAGTCGAAATAAAAGTGAGTACCAGATGTAGCGTTGAGGAAAAGCTTCCCTGCAAATGCAAAGAGTGTAAATGGACTGCAGTATACTGATCAATATTAGTCAATGTTTCGAAAGTGAGAACATGTAAACTACCTCCAACAACTTTGGGGTTGACGCTGGTAAAAATCATAACCTTTGGCTCAGTGGTGTGCTGATCAAACCTAGCTTGGAAAGTCACAGTATGGCCGTAAAACAAACTGACACAAACATGGACACCCCTGCGAAAATCGGTACATGTGTTAATAACAAAGAAAATGGAAATTAATGGATGAACTAATATACCGCTTACCCTTCCAAACGCAGAGTAACCATTACACGCTGAGAACCGTCGAGTCCGTCGGTGATCGTGCTTCTGATGGTATTTAGTTCACCAAAAATATCTTGCAAAATACAAAATTTCAGACGTTAAAAGAGATGAGATACGACTGTGGGATAAATTTAATAAGGAGCAAAGAAATACCAGGGAGTTCTTTGTTCGTGTGTCAGAAACTGCTTGTGGCTACGGAATCGGAACCACTCGTCGGTATTCTTTTCTTCAAAAAAAGTCCCCTCACTGAATCGTATGGACACAGGAGTGTCAGAGAGTCTGAATTTTGGGTTACTTCGCCCGACATCAAAACCATTGAGAGTCTTCACTGAGCCGTTTCTGGAAAGTGTCAGACGCAGCTCGAGTTGATGATCCCGTGGATGAGTGTAGACTGCGACGCATAAAGAACAAACTGCAAACAATTACACATCGAGGTCTGTAAAAAAAACGAAATCTACAGAATTAAGAAACAGAAATTGTAGAATTCACCTGTTCATCGAGAAGAAGCATGTCAACACTCATAACCTCTCCACCTTTCCTGACATTGCGAGCTTCCCAGAACCTTAGAAGTCGCACCTCTGCCGTGTTAGAGGAACGGCCGGGTCTCAAGTTAGGGAGCAGAACATAAGAAGACGACATTATTGAAGAACTTGTGTCCGATTATCAAAGATATGAGTATCTCGGTGGTGTTGATTCTCATCGCTCCAAACTGTTGTATTTATAGATCGACCTTAGGAACAGTTACGGAAGCCACTCGTTAATGAGACTGAGTGGGAATAGAGGTTGAGTGAAACTTAACGATGGAATTAAAGATCACCTTTAAGACAAACGAAGGCGTTACAGGAATCTGAGAGAGACGATAGCGACGTAACCCTGAAAACAATTTGGGCCGGAATTTTAGTGGGATGGCCCAGTGAATAAAGAAATAGCCCAACACCGTGCAAGACAATTGCTTAAAAACAAATAGGAAGCCGCAAGACGAAGAGAAGAAAACAAAGAGGGTGTCTCTCTGATCAACACGTGTCGAAGTTTGAGCATAGGACAGAGGAGACGTGGACGCCTGTAGAGAGCTTCTTGTCAACTTTATTATTATAGATGTTTTTGTTTACCAAGTATAATAAATAATATGATTGATTAAACCACTAAATTTGATATCTATTTCATATTATCTTATATTTCTAGAAAATATAAGGTAAGATAAAAAAAAATAGTTAAGTTTAACGAAAATGTACAATAATTTTGTTTAATAGATTTTTCAAAATGATTATGTTTTATAGTAGAAGATTTTACTATAAAATATTCACACTTTTATGTTTGTTTAATTTAAATGATCATTTTAATCTAAAATTAATTTTAAACATGTAATAATTCTCAATTATTTTATGATTTTTATAATAAAATCGACATCATATGTAATACAAGTATAAAATATTTTAGTAGGATACGAGAAATATGTACTCCCCTCTATATATAAATTTTTAAAAGAATTATTTGAAGTGTTGAACTAACCGAAATTTTAAACTTTGTAAACGTGTAAACCGTGATATATGTTTATGTGTGTTCAGTAATAATTGATAATATTATCACATCACGACGAACATATAATAAATGGCCTAGAAACTTCTCATATAATTCATTAGAGATGCTCATGTCTACATAGTAAACACAAAAAAAAATAGTGAAAGGAGAGTAAACAGACAAACAAACAAAAAATGAAAGGACAGAGTCTTGTGTGGTCTGAAACGGATGCGGTTAATTAAGAGGTTGACAGGAAAAAAATCAAGCTTAATATTTTATTGGTTTAAACTTGGAACTGTGATCGCAATTAGGTTCTTGGTTCAAATGACTGCAGAAATGTTTTTTTACCTAAAGAGTATTTACAATTACACATATAACTGAATAATTCATTACTACAAAAACCTTGTAACTAACCGAGCAACATATCAACCCAGTGAAATACTCAGTAGTGATCATTTTTGATGCCACTATTTGGACTACTGTTAAGGCGCATGCAAGCAGATCCGTCCGTGTTTTGAATGGGCCTATTACATTTAAAAACGACAAAACAATGTTTTGAATGGTCACTGCTTCGTCTTCGCTGCATGCATTATCTTTTGTCATTTTATATTCACTCGCCAGGTCCACAAGGACCACAACTATTCATTTCACGACTCTCTGACAATGATGTTTTAACCCTTTTTATTCAATAATCTTAGGGTACAATATTTACCATGAAAGTTGAAACATAAACATTTTTTTTTGGTAAGATGTTAAGATTACCATTTTCTGAAGAGTTTACACTGTTGCCAAAGTTGAAACATAAACATAACAGCATAGATACAATTCTACGACAGTTCTCTTCCAAGTTCCAACACTTGAACTGTGCCAGACATAACTGAATCTATATGTACAACACAAAACCCACGAGAGATAGTTCAGCATATATATAGTTTTAGAAAAATTGATATCAAACCTCCAATCTAATGGAAATCTCAGTTAAAAATCTTGATATTATAATTTGGTATTTACTTTGTAATCTTACATGCATCTAGAGTTCTCCAAACAAATGTTGACAAAAAAAAAGAGTTCTCCAAACAAATAAAAACTATACACATTATTTGATCCCTCTCCATGAGTCCACATAGATCAGCAAAGTAGTCAATATTATATTTCATTGGGACCACGTAGACTTACTTTTAAAACGGTCACTACTTTACCGTTAACGGAGACGTTAACTCACGCGCCGTCACTGGAGTGACACCATCATCTTTCGTCACGTGTGCATCCAAACAAGACCACACATCAGGTCGCGCGTGGCAGCCACTCATGTCTCGGTGGTGAATACTCTGCCGTTTCAACCGCTTCTTTTTTCTATAAACTTATGATTTTTGTTTTTCAAAAGTTAAGTGAAATTATCAACCGTAAAATCAACTATATAATAGTTTTCATAGATCATAATACAATTATGAGTCATTTAGGTAGATAACCATAAAAGTAAAGTTATTTAGGTACGAATGCAATAACTTTTTTATTTAGGTAACTAGAATATAACATGCGCCTTGCGCAGGGTGAATTTATATAAAAAATATTTAACAAATATCGCACGGAAAAATAAATTTTATATTCTTAATTGAATTATTTTTTTTGGCATTTAAACAATTTTTTTAAAAAAAATTTTTGTTAAGTGCATAATTTGTTTACTGATGAACTGGTATATTGCACGTTATAAAATCACTTATCCCATAAGAACTTAACATTTAGGTCGAAGAATCTCAGACCTACTATATTTGGTTATAATAAAACTATATCATTTTAAAAATATTGATTTAGCATTTTAAAAGTTAATTATGGTTATGAGAAATTTATGTTCACGTACCAATCCTATCTATTTTGAATATTTTTCTCATTTTGTGTCGTTTTTTTCTTTTCATTTTGGTTATTCTCGATATAAATATTAATTTTTGAGTTTATTATCATTTCGTTCGTTTGTTTTGGCCTGATATTTAGAAAATGTTTAAAATCTAAAATTATTAAAGAGATACATACTTATATTAAGATTTGCGTCTTGTGCAGAATAAATATATATATTTATTTCTTATCTTATGTTTTCTTCATATTATAAAATAATAATTATATATATTAAATAACTAAAAATTCAGTTACTATTATGTAATAAATTGGCGTGCGCATATAAATGAAACGACCGTTCTTGTTTATTCGCAATCATTTTAGGATAAATAAATGAAAACAATCAATCTTATCTATCGTATATGATATATAAACTAATTTAAATGATATTAACATAGATATATAGTATACTTTTAATATGAATATTTATTAAAGGAGGTTCTTACTCATATGATTTTATGATTATTTGCATATTTGCATAACAAAATTTTACACCGACAAACTTTTTTAAATGTCAAATGTTTAGTGGTTTCGATAATTTATAATCATTTAAAAACGATGAATATTTCAAAATTAAAATATTTAATTTTCAATATATGTTAAATGAAAATATCAAAATATAAGTATGTATTTTCAGATGATGTATATTTTAATTTAAGTAGATATCACCTTAATTAGGCTACAAATATTCAATAAATCAACTCATATAAATTTTCATCCTAAATTCACGCTATCCTTTGAAACATGGTAAGCATTATATTATTATTACCAAATATAGGTAAAATTATATATAAAAAATTGACCCATAATTAAGGTCTTGTATAATCGTATAGATCTAAATGAAATTAATGTAATTTATTATTAATTTCCATAACTAAAAATGATTTCAATTCGTCCTTGCAAATCATGTTTGTAATGTACGTTCTTAATAATGGATATTGATTACGGTCAACTAAATGTTCTTACCACAAGGTTATTTTTTACCAGTTCTCTTTTTGCTAAAACTATTTTTTTTATAAAAAAAATTTTTTGACCAGTTATAAGATGAACTAGAGGCATTTCGAAATTGTTTTTTTTTTCTTGTAAATTATTCAATATGATCATGTAAATCTGTGAGTTTACATGACCTATACATACAATCATGTGGATCTCTTCATATGCACTTCATTTGATCATAAAACATTCACATTTTACTGCTAAACTTAAAACATATAATCATGATTATATACTGCACATATTTTTTCTAATGAAGTTTATGAAGAGATATGTTGTAGTAACACTAAATATATTGTGTTGTTAGAAATGTTAATTTGAATTATAATAATATCTATGATACAAATAATGAAACATGATTTATTATTCATGTATGATATAGATTCATAGTGTTAAATATCAGGATATGAATACAAACGAAAATGAATGATGTGTATAGTCTTTTTATTAAAATAAATGATTCACATGTTTATTGTTAATGATTGGTATGACCAGTGGTATTTCTTATAATTAGTCTAGTAATAGATGGTTTGGTAGTTAAGTATTGTGAAAGAGATTATGGTGATGACACCTAAGCAAAATGTCATGCTTGTAAATAATTTATAAATTAAAGGTTAGTTTTTAAAAATGTTTCTTGATTAATAAGTAAGAGATTGTGGACCAGAACCAAAATACTTCTAGATGGTGGAATATTAATTGCATTTTCGTATTGTAAAAATTTTAACCAAGAAACGTTAACATTTTAGAGAGAGCGAGACACATTAACATTTATATTTTGAATAAGTCATGGTCGTAATTATAGAAATAGTTAGCTATCAATCATTAATTTGGTTTCAGTTACCACTACGTTCCATAGATTATGTCATCAAGAACAAAAATCAGTAACTATAGTCAAAATGTAATGAAAAATCATGCTGTAAATTTGTGACATACCAATGGCAACTGATGTAAATAATCTAGTAATTTAAGGATCAATGCATAGGAAGACTGAGATGAATTGTGAAGAAGACACTTATGCAAAATGACAACATGATAATAATTCTACTCTTTAAAGGTTGTTCTTTTTAATTGCTCCTCTATTAATACTAAGGGGATTGGATATATGAGACAATTGGAATTTACCACTTTCTCCTCCGTCTATGGTAACAAAATGAAATGAAACAAGGATGTCTTAAAACAGAATCTTTTGAATAAAGAATGTTCTTTGTCTTCTTCACCTTTCGATCTCAAGAGAAATGAACTCATACCCTCAAACTCTTTACCCTTGATTTTCCTGAAAACAATGAATTAAGAAAATAAAAGACCGAAGCTTTAACACAAAAACAAACACAAGTTTCTTACTCAATTGCAAGCTGTAATCTCTCAAGCTCACTCGTCAAAGATTCATCTGTCCACAACTGCAACAAAGGAATCAACGTAAGTAAAAGGGATAGCAAATGCTCATCACTGCTTATAGATAGATTACACATACCAAATCACCATTATCTTGGGAAGAACAAAGTAGAAGTTGTTGTTCTTCCTTTTGTCTATGACCAGACGTAGCAGCACTGTATCCATATTTAGAGAGAATGTGCTCCATACCTGAACACATTTGAAACAAACAAAAACTCTCATTTAATTAGTTTCAAACATATCACTAAAGACTGCTTCTTTATTCTTAATCTCTATGGTATACTACTAATCTCATATCTTTCTCAGACAAAACCAAATCCACATAGAATCACAATCTCGAGTCCTTAAACGACAAAACCCAGAACAAACACAGAACACTTCACTATCAACCCTAAAATACATGCATATCACCTTGCTCTGTTTTTTAGACACAGAAACCCATAAAGCTATAACCTATTTATGAATCTCAAATGAACCCAAAACAACAAAAGATTCAATATTTTTTACCTTCGCTGGAGAAATAGTAAACCATTCCGGTGCTGGAGAAGACGATGTCACCGACCTTGGCGTCGCAGAGGATCGAGAGCTCGTTTGCCTTCTTCATCAGAGAGACGGATTGATCGAGAATAGAGGACGAAGGAGAGAGGAGCCAAACTGTTTTTGCAGGTGAAGGAGAGAAAGAGATTAAGGGCAATTATGGCATATTGGCTTGGTCGAACAGTACGCACAGTGACCGTTACCATTTGTGCAAACAATCTTCTGAACATGTATATTGCGTGCAATTACTCTACAATTATCCAGATACTGAAAAAATATTAATGTCAAATATTAGAAGATTCAAAGATTGCCACTACAAATTAAAAAAACATTCATGTCAAATATTAAAAGAAAACTCAAAATTGTAATTTTTATTCATTGAAATTTTGATAACATGTTTTTTCATAAAGATTGCCACTACAAATTTTTAACTAATTTAGATTTAACAAAACTTTTCAGATAAAAAAACCAATCTTTTAAAATATTAGTTGATCGAATTTGAAATGATCCCAAAATAATGTTTGCTCAGTCATCAAAGATCCAGAAATCATATTCTTTCTCATGTCTTTTTTTTGTGTCAACTATTCTTTCTCATGTCTAAAATATGTTATTACGTTGGTATATTTTTTCTTGTATTTTCAAATTTTGATTGGGATTTGTTCCCATTTTTCGTGATCATCATATTTATTTCTGATAAATAATGAACATATCGTATATATTAAAACAAAAGTAACAACCTTGATTCATGTGTAATTTTTAAGTTGGATCTATTCCTGTAAAGTTATGTTACTTTTAGAAAATCTTTTGGATCTATTCCTATAAAATCATGTTACTTTAAGTTGGATCTATTCCAATATTATCATTATTATTATGATTCATTATAACATTCCATATTTTTATAGAAAATCTGTTGAGAAAATCTAATAAGATTTTACCAAAAAGTTTAAATAATTTTTATAAAATAATACATTAATTAGTTTCGTGATTAACAATATAATTTTATTATAAATTAATGTTAATAGAATAAAATTATATGCTATATTTTATAAATTTATTAAAGTTTATATTGTATAAAATTAGATATGCTATATAAATAAATATAACAAAATCATATATATTAGTAACGCAACCCAATTTCTTTTTCAAAATTTCTTTCATTTAAATATATAAATAAATAAATATAATCCGCTGTTAAAACATGTTCAAATTTGTAAATCATGTAATATTTTTTTTAAAAATAAAAAAATTATTATGACTTTTTCATGTGTGATATTTTTATTTGGACCATCATTTGGAAAATTTATTAAATGTATTTCCTTAGTACTAATATAATATAATATAATATTTCTAATTACTTAAATCATATCTTATGATATCTTTTAAATTAGAACATAAATATCTATATTTAATATTTTTAACGAATCTGTTGAAAAATATTATAACAAGATCTTAACTGTCAAAATTTGTAAATAAATACACACATTAATTTTGTAATTAGTAAAATGTTATTATACATTAATATATATACAATTATCTTTTATAAAATGAAAAAATTAAGTCATATCCTATTTTATATATTTACATAATATATACCATTTTAAAAGAAAACCATTATATTGAACTAAATATGATAAAATTGATAAGTTAATATATTTTATTTTCATAAATATAAAACAAATATGTTAAAGATATAATATGTTGCTAGAATGGTTTAACATTAGTAAACTACATAATACATGAATAAAATTAACTTATCTTAAAATTTCATATATACAGTAATTTATTATCTAAAATGAATAAGCATAATAATTTGCAAAAAAAAATCCAACGCTTTTAATTACGGGTCAGGATGATAATAAATTAAATAAAATATAAAATTTAAATATGTTTTTCATGTGTAAATTTTTTTGTTTTATAATCAAATGCAAATTCAATATGATAAATATATAATAAAAACAATATACATGGGATGATTTGAAATAATTAATTAATTTACAGCATAAAAAATATAAAATTATTGTACTTGAAAAAATTATATACACATTTGAATATATATAAGTAATCTTAGAAATATATACTAATTATATAAAACAAATGTATATTTATACATAAACATGAAATAACCGTGCGGGTCGAAATCTAGTTTATATTAATGTAGATATGTGTGGTTGCACTTGTGTCATACCACCATACATTGTTTTCAATCATGTTAGTTAATGTGACCCCAACACAAAGACCCGCTTTATTTATAAAAACTTGATTTTTCGTAGCATTTTTCCTATAACATTCCCATTTTTACGTCATCTTACTACAATAATTACACTTTCTAGTAAATTTATTTTCCGTAGGAAGTTGAACTTATCTTTTAAAATTTGTGGGTGCTTATTAAATAAGCTTCGGCCCAATTTTTCTAAATATTGCTTTCTTTTTACCTCTATTATCGTACTCTGCAACATTAGCATCATGAGTAAGGAATAAGCCGTTTTATCATGTTTTAAGTGATTCACTAGACCTTGAACCGCTCGACCGGGCGGGTATTTATTTTATATTCTTAGTTTTTTTATTTATATTAATTGATATATTTGTAATATTTAAACATAAATAAAGATTGAAATTTTAATTTATGCAGTTTTGATAAAAATTAAAATTAAAATTTTAATAAAATATTCTGATATTTTAAAATTTCTAATTAAAATAATATAGAGGTGGATCATAATATTTTCCACTTCCAAAATCTTAGCATCCCTTAAAAAAATTAAGTAAATTTATATACACATAAAGTATATAAACATATTTGGGATTATATTTTATATTAAAATAAATTTGTTAAAGAAAAATAATTTTGCAATGTTGTTGTTTATTTCTAGAGTTTAACCCGAGACCGTCTTAATATTTGCTTTCACTTTAAATTTTTCTTTGTAAAAGTGATATATATATATATATATATATATATATTTGTGTAAATTAAAATGTATAACATAATTGTTACTATCACATTTTCAGAATTAAATTTTTATTTATTACTTTGAGTAATTATATTTTGTGATTTTAATCGTCTATTATATCACAGTGCATCATAAAAAATCCAATATTTACAATTAATTGGACTCATATTATGAAAGCAATATACTAATAATTTATTAATAAATTATTTTATATTTTATTTATATGTAATAATAAATTTTGGGATTTTTAAGTAGAAGATTTTGTTTAATGTGTGTTATGATTAAAACCAAAAAAAATAGGAAGGCACACGATTTGCTAGTTGTTAGTTTGAATTTTGTGTTTAATCATATATTCGTATTTAATTTAAAAACTTAGTGGTTATATATGTTTAATCAAGATTTGCTAGTTGTTAGTTTGAATTTTGTGTTTAATCATATATTTGTATGTTTATATGGTTTGAATTTTTGTGTTTAATCATATATTTGTATTGAATTTTGTACTTCTATCTCCTGCTATATTCCACATATTTCGGTTTTTTTTGTGCCAATTTTTCTCTTCATCCTTGTAAGCCTCCTGTAATTTCCTTGACACCTCTATAATATCTTCCTGGGTTCTGCTATCATCTGTTTGTACTTCCTCCAGTGCCTTTTGAAGCTCGCCTATTCTCTCATTTCCATAAGGTGGATTATTCTTTCTCCAAGTAGAAATTTCATGACGACAGTTGATTACTTTTGATACAAAATCTGCCGAGTTATCCCGACCAGCTCCTGCCGTGTCACTCCATCCTCTCCCAACTGTTTCTAATAAGCCTTCCTGGCCTATCCATCTTTTGTCAAACCGGAACTGACCCCTTTTTCTTAATTTTATTTTCCATAAACGCCACCACTGGTCGATGATCCGATGCCACCATCTTTAAATATTCGGTATAAGAACACGGGAAAAGTGTGTGCCAATCCTCATTCGTTAATGCGCGATCTAAGCGGCATCTAACCATCTTTTTATTTCTCTTTCCTTGCCAAGACAATTTATTTCCTCTAGCTGGGAATTCCAATAATCCAGTATTCTTAATCATGTTATTAAAAGATAAAAAAGTATCTGCACTCCGTAAATTGCTCCCTTCTTTTTCATGGTTTCCGGTAATCTCGTTCAAGTCTCCTATTATAAACCACGGATCTGATCTTGCCAAGCCATATCTAGTCAATCTTTCCCATACTTGATCCCTCTACTTCTGAACCGGCTCACCATAAACAAATGTCATGAAAACTTTTTTCTCCAGCATTACTGCCTCCACGTCAATCATTATGTTACTTGTGTATAGTATCTTAATTTGATGCTCATTATTGTAGTAGAGAGCTAAGCCACCACTTGTGCCAATAGGATCCACTGTAACCAAGTTATCATAACCAAAATGAACTTGAAACCCCTGAAAAAGATGGATTTATTTGATTTTTTTAGGTTAATGTTAGATAAAAAACAATATTATTTCTTAAGGAATAATATTATGAGAAAAAAAGTAAAGAAAAAAAACATTAACTCTCTTTTTTCTTTCTGTGAGACCAATCCTTAAAGGAGTATTTTGTACTAGATTATTTTCGATTTTGTATTGTATATTTCCTATTCAAATATATAAAATATAAACATTTTAATTGAATTATGAATAGAATATGAATATGAATATAAATATAAAATAATATAGAATACTATTGAAAAAAGGAAAAACTCTTATAAACTAGTCATACATTTGATTAAAAATTTGATCAGGCATCTAGACATCTCCAAAACTGAACTTTATTTTATACCTCTTTCATGACTCCACATGCATCAGCAAAGTAGTCGATAATATATACCTTCTAGACTCTACTTTTAAAAAGGGTCATGGCAGTAACGAAAAATCTAATGAAGTGAAATATGTGATGTGATAATTATTGTCCAAGATGTGATGAACCAGAGGAGTCGGTAACACATGCTATTTTTGAATGTCCACCTGCTCTACAAGTTTGGTTACTTTCATCAACTCCAACGAATTCAGGTGTTTTTCCAGCATCAAGTATCTACACGAATATAGATTACCTCTTCTGGCAAAAAGAACGGTATACTTGAACCATAACAAGACAGATATCCTTATCCCTAGATAATTTGGTACATCTAGAAGGCTCGAAATGACAAGCTCTTTAGAAGAATAGACAGAGATCCTCTGGATCTAGTTCGATATGCTGAAAGTGAATGTCAAGCTTGGTTTAATACCAATGAGGCGATACCACCAGTGGTACAAGAGAGTAATGTAGAGGAACCCCAAGTCATAAGCTTGGACAATATTTGCTTGCTTGATGGATCATGGACATCTCATGCTCAATTTAGTGGGTGTGGATGGGTCTGGTTGGATAGCGGGGGGAATACGCAACTCATGGGAACACAGAACTTTCACAGAAGAGAATCAGCTCTGCACTCAGAAGTGGAAACACTGCGATGAGCGATGGAGAATATGCTTCAGCATTCAACATGCTAGAACTTCGGAACAGACTACAAAGAATTGATTACTATGATCAAGGAACCTCATGCTTGGCCAAGTTTTGCTATAGAACTAGAGAGGATAGAGACGTTACTCATATGCTTCCCGGATTTCAAAATTTCCTATATTCCAAGAGCGCGCAATCAGATCTCAGACTTTTTAGTTAAGAAAGCTAGATTCCATAAGAAATTATATTTTAGTGATTGTTTTATTCCGGTCTAACTACCCAGACCACCTCAAATTTGAATAATATAATAGCAGCCATTTTCTGTAAAAAAAAAAAAAAAAAAACGGTCGCTACTTCATCGTTAACGGAGACGTTAAATGCCTCACGCGAAACATGTTGCATCCAACAAAGACCCATTCCACACATCAGATCGCGCGTGGCGTTCACTCATATCTCGGTGTTGCCAAAATTGTACCGTTTTAAACCGCTTCTCTTCTCGCTTCCTCCAGCCCTCGGGGGCCTTCGAGTGCCTTCTTCACAAAGAAGCAAGAAAACGGTGTGGGAGCCCACAAAGCGGGAAAGCACCAGCAAACAAGACTTGTCTTAACGCAGATCACGCCACGTGTAAGGACCCAGCCTCCAACGTGTCTCTCACATTCTAGCTTCATCTCGCTCCCTTGCTAACTCAACCAACCATCTCCCACTCGCTTGTGGAAAAAGAAAGGGATCACCGCAAACCGCCACGTGTCTATTCATCTCTGCGTCTTTCTCTATATAACCTCGCACTCGTTCCTCGATTCAAGGTCACATTTCACAAACAAACACAGAGCTTAAAGCAAAGACAGAGAGAGAAAGAGAGCGAAGATGTTCATCGAAAGCTTCAAGGTAGAGAGCCCAAACGTGAAGTACACAGAGAATGAGATCCATTCTGTGTACGACTACGAAACCACAGAGGTCGTCCATGAGAACCATAACGGTACTTACCAATGGGTCGTCAAGCCCAAAACCGTCAAATACGAATTCAAAACAGACACACGTGTCCCCAAGTTAGGGTAATAAACTTCTAATCTTTAACCTTATGTGATTTCCGGACAAGAACTCACTCACATTTTCGATTTATGGTGATTACTGATTAGGGTTATGCTTGTTGGCTGGGGAGGAAACAACGGATCGACCTTAACCGCTGGTGTGATTGCCAACAAAGAGTGAGTAAAAAAAACACTTCGGTTTGGTTTAGTCTCTCTATTCCGGTTTAATTCCGGTTAATAAACTGACGAGCTTTTGTTGCAGAGGGATCTCGTGGGCGACTAAAGACAAAGTACAACAAGCCAACTACTTTGGCTCGCTCACTCAAGCTTCTTCGATCCGGGTCGGATCTTACAATGGCGAAGAGATCTACGCTCCTTTCAAGAGTCTTCTCCCCATGGTGAACCCAGACGATGTTGTGTTCGGTGGTTGGGACATAAGCGACATGAACTTAGCAGACGCCATGGCTAGAGCCAGAGTCCTTGACATTGATCTCCAGAAACAGCTAAGACCTTACATGGAGCACATGGTCCCGCTCCCTGGTATCTACGATCCTGATTTCATCGCTGCCAACCAAGGGTCACGTGCCAATAGCGTGATCAAAGGTACTAAGAAAGAACAAGTCGACCAGATCATCAAGGACATGAGGTAGTTTGAGATAGAACTGTTGTGTGTTAGTTAGTTAGTTAGTTAGTGTAATGATTGTGTTTGTGTTTTAGGGAGTTTAAGGAGAAGAACAAAGTGGATAAGCTGGTTGTGTTGTGGACAGCCAACACAGAGCGTTACAGCGATGTGGTTGTAGGGCTTAACGATACGATGGAGAATCTCTTGGCCTCTGTTGAGAAGAACGAGTCTGAGATCTCTCCTTCTACTCTTTATGCGATCGCTTGTGTTCTTGAAGGGATTCCTTTTATTAACGGGAGTCCTCAGAACACGTTTGTTCCTGGACTCATCGAGCTGGCTATATCGAAGAACTGTTTGATCGGTGGGGATGATTTCAAGAGTGGTCAGACTAAGACGAAGTCTGTTTTGGTCGATTTCCTTGTCGGAGCCGGCATCAAGGTAATAGAAAGATAGCTTGTTCGTCAAGTAAAATTGTTTCTTGTTACTGAAGAAACCTTGTGATTGATTGTTTGGCAGCCTACTTCGATTGTGAGCTATAATCATTTGGGAAACAATGACGGCATGAACCTATCAGCGCCGCAGACTTTCAGATCAAAGGAGATCTCGAAGAGCAATGTGGTGGACGACATGGTGGCTAGTAACGGCATCCTGTTTGAGCCTGGTGAACATCCTGACCATGTTGTTGTCATCAAGGTTCGGTTTTGAGTCCACAGAGGCATAAATCTCTATTTCTTACATATTAAATAGTGTTTTTTTTTTAATCTTGCTAACGTTTTTGAGTTTGTGTTGCAGTATGTACCTTATGTTGGGGATAGTAAGAGGGCTATGGACGAGTACACCTCCGAGATATTCATGGGAGGGAAGAACACAATTGTTATGCATAACACCTGTGAGGATTCTCTTTTGGCGGCTCCAATCATCTTGGATCTTGTTCTTCTCGCTGAACTCAGCACCAGAATCCAATTCAAAGCTGAAGGAGAGGTTTGTGTTCTGCTATCTAGTATCCAAGAATTCACTTGAGAGTTTGAGTTTTTTTTCATGTTTGGATATTTTTTTATGTTTCAGGGGAAGTTCCACTCTTTCCACCCAGTAGCTACCATACTCAGTTACCTCACAAAAGCACCTCTTGTACCACCCGGGACGCCAGTGGTGAACGCTCTATCTAAGCAGAGGGCTATGTTGGAGAACATCCTCAGGGCCTGCGTTGGGCTTGCACCAGAGAACAACATGATCTTGGAGTACAAGTGACAAGGAAGAAATAAAAGCAGAGGGACCTGAGACGCTTGTTATATTTTTAATGCTTCATTGTTTCTGTTTTATATGTAATAATTGCGTGAGAGAGAAACATATCAAGAAGTTTAAGGTTAATCTGAGTGATAGTGATCCTTGGCAGTTTACTATGTGAGAAGATTAGCTAAGCTTCTGGATCAAATGTGTAATAGATGTCAGATTTCAAAGTAGTTATGTCTGTCCCTCCTTGTCTTATGATCTATTAAAATGGGTTTCTGTAGTTCTGTTTCATGTGTCGTGTAACTTCTTCACCAAACAGAGACATCAATAAAGAACATAACAAGGCATGAAAACTTCGAAGAAGACTCGTATAAGTGTCACTTTGTTTTAAGCTTTGGTCTTGTCTAGTTATCCGAATCACAGAAGAAGCATAAGAAGAAGAAAAAAAAAAAACATAACATATAACGAGGGAAACAATAGTTGAGAAGATCAAGAACTGCCAGCAGAAACCATCATGAACTCTCCCTCGCAGACCAAAGACCCACCCACGTAAGCTTTACCTTCCATCTTAGCAAGACCGAAGCGTTTCTGGAACTTGAGAAGAGTCATCCTCATGACCAGTGTGTCTCCTGCAATCACTGGTTTGCGGAATCTCACTTTATCAATACCGGCAAAGAAGAAGTTATCCTGAGATCCTCCTACTTCCGGCTGCAGCATTACTATCCCTCCCACTTGCGCCATCGCCTGCAATACGCAAAACTAATATATCAGAGGATTCAGAGTCCAAAATCAACACCTAACTAGCAAATCAGTAACTTCTTTTCACTGATTAAAAAAAAAAACTCAAAACCCTTATGCCCTGTACACAACACCTAACAATTAAATCTAACAACATATGATGATATTTTATAACCTCAACCATGAGAACACCAGGCATGATGGGTCGGTCGGGGAAATGACCAGGGAAGAAGTTGTCATTGATAGTAACATTCTTAATAGCTACAGCTGAAACACCAGGTGTATACTCAATCACTCTATCCACCAGCAGAAACGGGAACCTTAATAAGAATCAAAAACCAAACCTGTTAGTCAGATCCCCCAAGAAAGGACCGAACTTTTCAAATAATGGGTCTCAACGAAAACTACCTGTGAGGCAATATCTCTCTGATCTGGTTAATGTCCATGACCGTTGGAAATGCTGGGAACTCTGGAGATTAGAGAGAAGAGTTTAGAATTGAAATGTCATAAACGTTTTAAAAGAGTGATGAGAGAAGTTTTCTTACTGAGTTCGATTGGGGTGTCTTTTTGGGATGAGGCGTTGTTATCGCCATTGTTGGAGCAACGGATCGCGAGGGAGGTGGATTGCTTGGTGGGTATGAGAGAAACGGAATGGGATCTGGAGGAGGAAAGATGGAGGTGGGTTCTGGGCGGGTTGTGATGATGATGACTCGGTGAGTCGGAGCTCGAGAAGAGTACCGAGTTGGATGCAGTAGCCATTGTTATTATCAAAGTAAAGAGAGGAGGAAGAGAGTGAGAAGATGTTGTTGCAGACAAAGAAGAAGAAGCGGAGAGTCCAAAGGTGTTTGTTTAGACTTTAGATTGTGCAATAAGACAAAAAGTTTAAATCAATTTAGTTAGTTAGAATGTTCCGCTGTAACGCTGTTAGCGTGATTTTTTTTTTCTTTTTTTTGCAAATTCGAAGATTGGGCGTTTTCACGGTAAAAGATGGAGAGATTTGGTGTGCAACGATTGCATACCTTCCGGTCTTCATGCCATAAGATATTCTTTTTGTAACTGGCACCATAAAATATTTAATTAGTAATTAACCATTCCAATATTGTGAAAACATTTTCATCATCTAATTTGGATTTGTTACCCTGAATAAAATTACTATTAGTTGTAAATAAGTGAAAAAGTTATCTATAATTATTGAAGCATTGTGTAGAAACACTACATAGTATTTGGATGATAAAATTACACTTTTGTCACTACATTTTTATCAAAAAAAAAAGAGAGTATTTTGGATAAAGACTGAAAAGTATTATTTCTGTTTGATGAGTCATTATTCTATTTTCTACAATTGGTTTCTTACTAGCAAATACATTTAAAATTTATAATATCAAGGTAAATTCTGCATATAAACACCAATTAAAAAAAAATCCAACCATAAAAGAAAAAGTAAAGTTCCAAACAATCCACTAAACATTATTTGCAAATTGATTATGAGACATGTTCACTCTACAATCACTTTTATTAAATAAATATGACATGACATACTAAAAAATGATATGACCTATCACTAAATATAACATAAATAATTATATTTAATGATGATTTATATTTTTGGAAATTATTTTAGAATATATGATAATAAATTTTACATTATTCCTTAAAGTAAATCAATTCAAATATGACATTGAATAATATTTTTAAAAAATTTGTAATATTGTTTATTTCTATTTTATAACTATACAATTTATTACCAAAAATATTTTTATTTTTTTTTACATTTTTTGAAAATTAAAAATTTAATCATAATATCATTGGTTTCTTTCATATATCTACCAATTTTAAAAATATTTTTAAATTTTACTTTTTATAATTATATAACTTTTATACCAAATTTTTAATTAATTTTATACAAGTTTATTATCCAAAGAAATAAATAAAATCTATCTTAGATTATAATTTTAAAAATATATCAATATTTATTTAAAATAAAACAAATTGTTTTAATTTATCTTAATTTTCTGTTCAACTGAAAAAAAATTATTTTAAAATATTGGTAATAAAATAATAAAATTTAAAATAATAATAAAATTTTAGATTTAAATATAATTTAAATTTAAAACTTTTATTGTTGCACATGGTGCATGAAAACACGTAGTATACGAGTATATAGATTATCATGAGCAATCTACAGAAAGTTTTATACCTTTTGAAGTTATAAGCACAAAGTTTTATACTCCTTCAGTTTCAGTATAAGTGTCAAATAATTTGACATTTTTGAGATTAAGAAAATTGTATAATAGACTAATATAACCATATTTAGTATATGATTAATCAAATGAAAATAATTAAATAAAAATATATTAGTTATTTAAAAGAGTAAAAAGTAGATTTAATGTAAATTATATTAGAAATGTAGAGTAACATTTATTTTGAAACAAAAAAAATACAGAGTGATATTTATTATGAAACATAGAGAATACTCTGTAGTTATTTATAAGGTGAAAATAGCAACACTTATAGTATTAAAACTAAAGTATTTTTGGTATTGTTGGTACTGTTTGGAAACATGAATAATATGATAAATAAGAATTGTTTGAAAACATAAATAGCAGACTACTTCATTTTATTTATACATTTAGTCATTGCATTTACAACAAATTAAGTATTTTCTTTTGTATTTTTTATTTACAAATTCTGCCACTATATTTAAATTCACTATAAATTAATTAATTACAATGGCTGTTTTTTCTTTGTGGTGAAAATAAAAACACAAACTAAAATATATATTGTATATTATATAAACAATTTTAAATATAATCTTACCTTATTTAGCTTAGTCAAATATAAAAATTTAGAGAGTTTAATTTTCAAAAAATATCATAAAATTAGTAATAATTCATAGAAAACTATTGCAAAAAATTAATTCTTTAGCATGTTCTTCATTTTAATATAAATTTAAAAAAAAATATTAATATATGAATAGTAAAATTACATCAAATTGCATCAAGTTATAAAATATTAATATAATATTACGTATAAATAAAAAAACAGACAGGTTTGGTTTGAATATTCTGAAATTATGTCTGCATTGTGCTTTACATTTCTATCAGACAGGTTTGGTTTCAATATTTTTCAAAGAGGTTGCACTTTAAAAACCGAGGTTGCAGAAAATCGAGATGGTGTTGTAAAAGTTAATTCTACAATGGAATGCATAGATTTAGCAATACTGGCAAAGGGATTGCTTCAAAACAATGTTTCTCATGGCCATCAAGAAAACAAAAGAAGGCCCAGTTTGCCTCAAGAATTCGTCAAAGGTGTGTTATAATAATTTTGTTTAATGTTTGTTTGTTTATCCATCACCGCAATATTCAAAAGACGATCTGTCTGGTGTGCCTTTCTTGTTCTGAGTTTCTTTTTTTGTCGGTCAATAATAGTGACGAAAAAACAAAGACATTTGGGGAAGGAAAAAAACAGAACAATTGAGCATTATATCGAAAGTAATAAATTATTGAAGCACACTGTAGATCTAACGACATAATCACGTCATATATATAACAAAAAAAAATTATAGAGAGTGTCAGTCCTTAAACTCACTCTCACAATTCTCAGACACAATCTCCACCTTCTTGGCATCTAACCCCTTAACCTTAACATCACAAGTCACCACCACTTCCTTGTTCTTTTTCACCGGTCCTGCTTCGTAGTCCGCCTTTAGCTCCATCATCAGTACCAAACTTACCGGTTGTTTCGATCCCCGCGGTGGCATAACCGCGTTTTTGGTCGATCCATCCAGCTTCACATTGACCTTGTCGGATCCAGACGCGGCCTGGAACATCTTTGGGAACTTCCCACGTCCTAGTCTCTTGTTCTTGTACGTTAACGAAACGACACCGTTTGGTTTCATCATATAGTTTACCCCCATGTTAGACGTGGGATTCTCAGCTCTCAACGCGACCTCGAAGTAACTTGGTTTTACAGTTAATCTCTCGACCGCGAAAACGGGAAGAGCGGGGTTGAAAACAAGATGAAGGATGAGAGTGATGGCACCGAGGATGAGTCCAAAGACGACCAAGATGATAAAGAACCACATAAGACGTTTAGCACACCCATTCTTTTTGTTTTTCTCCGGGTTATTACGGAGTTTCTCGACGTACTTTGCGTGTTCCGGAGGAGGAGTCCAATAGATTTGATCTCTTGGTACCTGGACAACGTAAGTCTCTAGCTCAGGGATTGAATCCGGAGGAGGAAGAGACCGTTGAGGTGTGTCTAGGATTGGGGAGAGATTAAGAGAATGATTACGCCAATGCTGTGGTGGAGGATCTTGAGATGGCAATGCGGAGAGACTCGAGGTTGGACGGTGCCAGGTGGGAGGAGGATCGTCGGGTTTGTCATCATCGGATTCATGGAAAGTGGCGGAAGGAGGAAGCCGTGGCCCCTCCATCGGAGAAAGGTGGGAGTTACAGAATGTGCGGTGGAGATTGGCTTAGAGCTAGGGAGGATGAAAGAGAGAGAAATGAGAGAGGATGCGAAAATTAGGGTTTGCATGAGAAAAGTAAGTGGTTGTTACATTACTCACAGCTCAAACTTTTGGTTGGCTTGGAGAAGATTTTGCTATTTGGAGTTTGACAACTCACCTTTCAGTTTTCCTCTTTCTGTTAGTATTAGACATTTAGACTATAATACAATTTGATGTGAATGATAGGATTAAAGAAGATGTTATTAACGGTATCAATTATTTTCTTAGCCATATTTGAGACTAATTAATTTGCCATCTCTTTTTTTTTTGTTACACATACATATCTTTGATCCTTTTTGGCAATGTCTAGTCTCATGACTAGTTACGCAAATTATTATAATTGATTACAAAGGTATTTAATTGATTACATTTTATTGTAAGAAAATAGTATCATTATTTTTCTATGCGGTTTAACCTTGAAAGGTTAAATACTCTGTGCAAGAAAACAAGACAATTTCTGACTAAATTCTAGAGAAATTTCCAAGGAATTCTTGACGAAATATCGTCGAAAAGACCAATCCGGGAAATCGTTGGTAATTCTCAACAAAAGTTTTTTTAGGAAATTTATAGATTTTTCCAACAAAAACATGAAATCCGTCGGAAATTCGACCAAAATTTTAAACGAATTTCCGACAATTTTTGAAGCTATTATAGAACTTTTGAAAAGTTAAAAATTTCCGATAGATTCGTGCATATTTTTCGTCAGGAATTCATTGCAAATTTATTCAGATTTATCTATAAATAACATATCTTACCTTATTTATTAACAAGTCACAACAAAGCAAAAAATAAAATCATGTATTCTCTTTTTCATATTTATTCTTGGATATATAAACCTTATATGAGTTCGAATACGAATGACTTACAAATGAATACACACAAGGTATTAGTACATTCATGGTGTTAGCTCAAAAACAACCAGAAGCAACAACCACTAAGTTGATATGTACATGTTTTACTTGCAAAAATAATAGAATATTAAGAAGATGGATGTTTTGGACCATTTGTATTTGAAAATGCCGGGCTTAAAAATTGGTATCTTCGTGGTGAACAATTAGTAGTACTAGTGGACCTCATACTGCTGATTGATTAGATGAACCTAACATAAATATAGATTTTGATATTGGCATTGTTCAGATGGTAAATGGTGCATATAAATAAATTTACCATCAACTTTTAAGGAATGAGATAGACAAAAGAACCCAAATTAGAAGGATATGATACTTTTTGATATGTTACATGCAGCTAAAAAACCAATGTACAAAGGATGTAAAGATGGTTACTCACCTTTATCATCAGTTATAAGTAGATTGATGGTGATGAAGACATATTATTGGATGACGAATGTGTAGATGTGATTGCTAATATGTGAAATATTCTACCTGAGAAAAATCTTGCACCTGGTTCATAATATGATGTTCATAAACTGGTTTCTGGTCTTGGCTTAACGATCAGATGATCATGTATGCATCGATAATTGCATGGTTTAATGGAAAGCAGATGAAAACCGCAAAAGATTTAGATTTTGTCAAAAACCTTGCTATCAAGAGGCAAACAAAAGATTTTTAATTCCATATACATATGTGGTATTTACCGTTGACACAAAGATTTAAAATGCTATATCAGTCTGAACGCACAACATGATGAGATGACATGCAGAGTATTCGATAATTGTGAGATTAAGTGTAGAAACATTTCAATCAAATATCTAGACTTTATGTACGCGAAAAGAAATGTTTACTTTGAACTATGTATTGATGGTTAATTTCAATCTATTCGGAAAGCATGGAAGACAATATTCGTCGTGGCTAGTAATTGTGAAACCTTACAACTTACCGCTAGATTTATGGATACAACTTGAGATTTTGTTTCTCTTCATTCACATCCGGGGATAGAGTATTCTAAGAGACCACACAATGTTTTCTTCAACGATTGATATATGAGTTACAATTACTATGTGAACACATTATTTTTACATTCCATATTTTGTGCGAAGAATTTTTAAAAATTCACGATGGACTCCCGACGGATATGTATGTATGGAAATGTCACTGAAAAAATCTCGATGGAACCCTATATATCAGAAAACTTTTCCGACGATAATGCATCAATCAAGAATTTTTCCAAAGATAATGCATTTTAAACGTGTGTCCGTAAAAGATTTTTGTCAGAAATTTGTTAGGATTTTTCTCTGCGAACATAAATCGTCAAAAATTCTTAATGGATATAGGTTCATCAAGAATTCTCAAAAACTCTTAGCAAAAATTTCCCACGGAAATTCATCAAGATATTCCGACAAATTCATGACAATTTTCTTTTCTGATGAGATAGCTCCTCCTGCGAAAGAATGTTGAAAATTTTGATGGATTCTCAACGAATTTTTCTGTCTAGAATTGTTTAATTTTTGTATCTGTTAAGGAAATAAATCTTTTATACAAAGCAATGATTGTGGGCCCTGTTTCTGCTTCGGTGACTATATTGTCCCAAATTTATTTCATTTTTCTGACTTACATAAAAATACTTGAAACTCTTTTTTTTTCTTAAAGTAAACAGCTTTACATGTAAGAAAATATGAAGGAAAATCTTATCTTTATATGGGAAAACTTTTTATCCAATACTCCCTCTGTTTTTTAAAGATACATATTCTAGACTTTTCACATATATTAAGAAATCACATTAAAAATGTATTGATTTTTGTGAATAACAATTTTCCATAACTTTTGACCAATAAAAATTCAATAAACACAATTAATTTTCTTGAAATTAACAGATTTTCATTAAATAATACATTGAAAAAGTAAAAAATGTATTTTTTTAAAACAATTTTTTTTTCTAGAACATGGATCTTTAAAAAACAGAGGGAGTATAAAGTTCTCTTAAAAGCGCAGGCTTCTTTAATCTTTTGCAGTTCCACGTGAAACATGTTCCATTAGGAGCAATACAAACAAAAGTAGATGTAGACTCAGAGGAGTTCATTGAATGAGAAATTTTTGAAGTGGTTTGATCTTTAATGATTTTTAAATGATTGTAGAAGAATTTAAGAATTTGGTGTGATTTTTGTTAAATAATTTTGGAATCTCATATAAAACTATAAGATTTAAATTTTTATTTTTATGATTAATAAATTCATCTAATGCTTTAGAAACATTTAAATTACTTTAAAATTTTCAATTTAGATTTTATTCAATAATAGTGAATTTTAGAGTATTTTAAAAATGATAAGTTCAATAATAAAGATTTTTTAATTTTTACCATTTGTCATTTTAATATAAATTACATTAAACTTATAGTTTAATGCACCTTCTTAGACAAAAAAAAAAGAAGAGGAAAAAACAGATGAAAACATCATACGTTGTATGTATATATAAAATATTAGAAAACTATATTTGACCAAAAAATGAAATTCGTTAATTAATTCTTAAAATAACTTACGAGATCCCAAGTGTTATTTCCTAATCTGTCACCTCATGCCAACCTGTCCACCGAGTTAACGACGTGCTTGTGGGATCCTTTAAAAAACTCTTCACTCATCACAACGTACCAAAATCGCCACATCTCAACATCACAGGCTACTCCAGAAAGCAGACGATAATTACCTTTGACATCTCAAGTCTCAAACTCTACATATTTGCATCAAATCTATTAATAGTCGGACAGATCAGATCTCAGTATCCTACATTCATATAACATAACCAATAATGGCTCGCCGCGACGTTCTCCTCCTCTCCGTCCTCCTCGTCATTGCCACCTTCTCCTCAGTCTCATTCGCCGTAAGCTCCCTAAATCTCATCACCAGCACTAGAATATATAACTTGTTTGCCCACCTCTTGAATCTAGATCATGATACCAGATAAGGCCATTACTAGTTTTTTTTTTGAAAGCTGGTTTAAAGGTTCATACCACTAGGTTAACAGAATCATTTTCTTGAATATAACAAAAAAAATAATTTTCTTGTTTTTACAGGACGATGATGCAGAATGTGTCTACACATTCTACCTCAGGACCGGATCGATCTGGAAAGCCGGCACTGAATCGATCATAAGCGCTAGAATCTACGACAAATACGGAGACTACATCGGGATCCGAAACCTAGAGGCATGGGGTGGGCTAATGGGACCAGGTTACAAGTACTACGAGAGGGGTAATCTCGACATTTTCAGTGGGAAAGCACCGTGTCTTCCAAGCCCAGTCTGTTCGTTGAATCTGACCTCCGACGGCTCTGGCGACCACCACGGTTGGTATGTTAACTACGTGGAGGTCACGACGGCAGGAGTCCACGCTAAGTGCTCGCAGCAAAGCTTTGAAGTTGAGCAATGGCTTGCGACCGATACTTCGCCTTATAATCTCACTGCTGTTAGGAATAACTGCCCGGTTTCTCTTAGGGAGAGTGTCGGTCGGGTCGGGTCTGGGATCCGGAAGACTCTCTCTTGGATCGTGTGAATTGATAAATGAATGAATGTGTGTGTTTTTGGAGACTTGTTCTATGTTGTCTTGTGAACGTGTGATTGCAATAAAGAAAAATGATTCGATCAAATAAAATTTTCAGTTTTTGTTGATTTAATCAAATATCTATTATTAAAAGTGTATTTTTTTTCTTAACTTAAAAAGAGTGTATTTTCATATGTTGAAGTGAAGGATTAAATATTATAAAGTTGTTGACAAAAAAGAATATTATAAAAGTTTTTTTCATATTTTAACTAGCATATTTAATATTAGAGTGATGGATCTTTAGGTTTGGTCTGCAGGATCAGATCTTCACATGGCTGTCTGTCGGATCTCATTAGCAAAAAGATAGAAAAACACTTACATCAGCTGATATTCAATGGGTACCTAAACAAATAAATTAAAGAAAAATTAAAAGAATTAAGTGAGAAATAATGAAATATATCTAAAAGTGATACTATTATAAACTGTCTACAGAATTTTATCACAGATGTCACAATTTAATAAATTTATTTTTAAAATAAAAATTAAAACAACTAAATTAAATTAAAATAATATTACGTGAGCTGTGAAACTTTTGTTTTCAAAACCAACAAAACAACAATTGTTTTCATTTGGTTCCAGAAAAGAAAAGAAAAAGCCAAACTATAATCTGAATCGTCACTTCTAGTATATAAGAATTAAACTTTTGGGGTTATAAAAAAGATCCAATTACAGGACGCTGGTGGTTTATGCTAATGGAAGAAGCAATTGGGCACTGGCCAAGATCCAGTGGTGAATCTAGGAATTTTGTTTTGTGGCGGTATAAAATAAATAAAAGAGAACTAAATGGAACATGAGGATCTTTGAACGGTGGTATAGGGAGGACAAACATATGACTGAACCAATTATACTACAGAAAACTTGCTAGTTCTAATGCAAATAGATTTATTTCTAGACTATTGTGGGTGCAGCTGCCTCCTCCTTACCCAACGTAGTAGGTTCGCTACTGCCAAGATAATTGTTCGGTTCTGAAGGCCTAGCTTATGGAGCAGGTGAGGTTTTTTGGGTAGGAGAGTTTTCACCGAAGTGAGACAAGAGATAAGTCCAATGATGGGAAGTGGACATTTCCCACGAGAAGGGGTTACAAGAAAGCAGCTTTGGTGAGTGGTCTTCAAGTGATTGACCCACCAATTTCTTTAGTATTGTTCGCAAACAGTCAAACTTGTTATAATGTTGAAGCGAAATCAGGTGTTGGTAAACAATGGACTAGAGCTATATACTATGGAGGACCTGGTGGATGCACAGTTCAATGAGATATATACATAGTCGTTTGAGCTATCATAAATATAAATCTATACATGTACGACTTCATATAGGTTTAAATTTTAAAAACTGATATTCTGGTTATTCAATAGGAGTATGATTAAACTCATTTTAACTCTTATCTTGAGAATTTGTTTCATACTTTTATGTTTCCAAATTATTATTATTTTCTCTTGAGAGTTAGTCCAAAAAACATTTTATTCTTGTTTATTCTTTTTTAAAAAAACTAATCGTAAGTATATACAAATGGATATAAGATTATGAACAAACTAAATAATTATGGATAAAACATTAAACATGCAATCATAAACAAATCAATGTTGCTATATTACTTGGAAACGCTAATACCATTTATGGCCATGCCGTGGAAAAAAAAACAATGAATTATTGTTGCTATATTACTTATGGATACACTACGGTGGAGGTGGTGGACGTTTGGCAAACGATTCAGAATCAGAAAGAATAAATGTGGTGGAACCGAGAAGAAATGAAAGAACTAGATAGTATAATTTAAAAGAAAGTAGAATAGTTTATATTTCAAAATATTATCACAACCTTTTTAATTATACTAATTAAGTTTTTTTGAAATAACACAAATTAAACAGCAATTTGTTTTTATTTTTGGGTTTGTGTTTATTTATTAGGACTTAAATAGGTTCAAAGCTTACTTTTTATTTTTATATTAAATATTTCTTTTGATTTAAAATTTGAAAAGTAATATTTTTGAGAGTTTTCTTAATTTTATTTTAAGTATCTAACTAAATATGTGATGATAATAATAGAAGGAAGCGTGAATTATGATTTTAAAGGAAATAGATTGAGATACAACTATATAAATTAACAATGTTGAAACTATAGTATTTTATTAATTTATAAAAAATACTTTTAGATTTTATATTTTAGAATTAAATGAAAATTTTGATTTAATTAAGTTTTCTAAATTCGATTTTCCTAAATTTTTATTATATTATTTAATGTATATGTATCATATACACAACTTAAATGTATGTTTAGATATATTTTATTAAATATCATAAAAATATTATGAAATTTTAAGAAAAATAGAAATAAACACTATTGTGGATATAACACAAATAATATAATATATTACTTGTACTTATATAAACTGTTAATAATTTAATGGGATTATCTATTTTTATGAAGTTTTCTACATTATTATTATATTATTATCACCTCATCTTTTGAACTTGCCTAATTAGAAGGGCAATTCTTCAAAATAAATTATTTTCAAAATTTTGGTACAAAATGAGATCTTAGAGAAGAAAATGACCAAAATGTTTTATTTAATAGGTGAAAAAATTGTATACCTTAGATCTATAAATAAAAATAGATAAAAAATTATTTTTTAGTTTCAGATTATATGTTTTCAAATTCAAAATTTTATAATATTTTTTATAATTCTTTTTTCTAATTTTCTTTTTAAAATCCAAAAATACTTTTTGAAACTTAAAAAAATATTTTTTATTTTATAAAATTTTAAATCTCAGTCCCAAATCTCCACTCCTTACTTCTAAATTTGAAGGTTTAGATTAGTTAACCCAAAAAATATGAGTGAATATTTATGTCTTTGATGAAATATTTTGGTTATTTTGATCTATAGAGTTTGTTTTTGTGACAACAAACTTTTTAGTGATATCGTAGGGCATTTCTCTAATTAGAAACCTATAAATTTATTAATTTATCAGATTTATTAATTTATTAATATTAATTATAGAGTTTCTAATGTAATGGTAAAAGTGTGCAAAACCCTTTCTCAAAATGATAAAAAGGGATAAAAGAGAAATATTGGTTATAGCATCCGAATTAAAATTGAGCCGGCTTCTAGAATCCGGACTAAAGCTGACCCAACCATGCATATAGCGTGGTCATAGTATGGTAGAAATGTGGTTGTATTAGCCTAGGGTATATTTTGTAACATATAAGCGAGGAACATTAACGTAGTCTTATACTATTCAAGTCATATACCGTACAGGAGGAGGGCTTTACTTTGACTTTGTATTTAACTTTATAGTCGTCACCACAAACCAAATCAACAGTCTAAAGCCGTGAAGAAAAAACTTGATACTATATTTTATAAATGTGTGCTTTCATGCTGAGAAACCAAAGTAAGTTGAACCATGTCTTCTTGCTCCTCTTGCACCTTCCTTTTCCTTTTCTCCTTCCTCACTAGTTATGGAGCTTCTGCTCAAAATCCTCAAAATCCTCAAAATCCTTATTTCCTAGACCTGTTTTGTCCGAATACAACTAGAAACAGCACTTACTTTACCAGTAACCGCGAAAACGTTTTGTCCTCTCTCCGAGACGCTTCATACTACACCGGATTCCAAAACGCAACTGCAGGACAAGCCCCCAACAAGGTCAACGGACTTTTCCTTTGCCGGGGAGACGTCTTGCAAGAAGTTTGTCGTAACTGCGTAACGTATTCCGTCAACCAAATATTAGCACGGTGTCCGAATGGGAATGAAGCCGTTATCTACTTCGAGGAGTGTATCCTTAGATACTCCCACAAGAATATTTTCTCTGTCCTTACACTCGAAGGAGAACATATCAGGATGAACGGTAATAATATTTCGTTGAGTCAAGAAGTCCGTTTCCGTGGACAGGTGTCGTTCATGTTGAACCTAGCAGCGTCCGAGGCAGCGAACAATTCTAGAAAGTTCTACACGACAAAGGCTAATTTTACCAAAGTCCAGACTTTGTACGTCTTGGCTCAGTGCACTCCTGATCTTACTAGACAAGACTGCTTGACCTGTTTGCGATCCTCCATCAATGGAATGCCTCTTAACAGATACGGAGGAAGACTTCTCTGGCCTAGTTGTAATACTAGGTACGAGCTTAACTTGTTCTACAACGAAACCGCCAATAGAACATCTCCTCCACGATCTGGTAAACTCCCCTTCCTTTGTTTATTTTATTCCTCAAGGATTAGCAATATTGTTGGCAAATTATTTTGATCCTTATTTTAGCAAATGATATTAAATACAATTAAAACTCAATAAATTAATAATGTTGGAACTTCAGTATTTTATTAATTTATAGAGATTAATTTACAAAAAAAATTCTTTTTATATTTTCTATTTTAAGATATATATTTTTCTAAAATAAGAAACATATTAAATTTTAGTGTATGTACATAAATTACTTTTTTGAAATTTTACATTTATATTAGTTTTATTATATTATTTTGGCGTATATAAAATCGGTTTCATAGAATTTAAATGTGGTTTTAGATATATTTTTACTAAATCTTATTTAAAAATAGAGAAATTGCCAAAAATACCATTTTCATAGTACCACTTTTCATGTTTACACTAATCACTTTTACCACTACTTTTAATGAAGGGTCTAGATTTAAAGGTTTAGGATTTAGGGTTTAGATTTGATGTTTTAGGGTTTAAGGTATATAGTTTAGGGTTTAGAGTTTAGGATTTAGGGTTTAGAGTTAAGGATTTAGGGTTTATAGTTTAGACTTTAGGGTTTAGGGTTTAGGATATTGAATTTAGGGTATATAGTTTAGGGTTTAGGGTTTAGAGTTGAAGATTTTGGGTTTAGGGTTTAGAATTGGAGGTTTAGGAATTAGAATTTGGGATTAGAATTTTGAAAAACATATAAAAATAAAGATATAAGAGTCTTTACCATTTTAATAAATAAGGTATTTTTGAAAATGTGTCATTTGTGGTGGTAAAGATGAATAATGGTACCTTGAAAGTGGTATTTTTGAAAATTCCCCTTAAAAATATAAAAACAATTCATTTGCGTCATAGTTTGAAGATTATTTTCGTGAAACCATATATTTATAAAAGATTTTTTAAAAGTTGTTATTTTATTATTTTATCGATCTGCGTCGGTCGAACCTGGAGCCAAAGAAATCTATTAATTTATGGTAGTATTAATTAATAGAGTTTATATTGTACACAGGGAAAGACGGGAATTCAAATGTGTTAGCCGTAACCGTCGTTGTGCCTATTGTAGTAATTGTTCTGCTTTTCGGAGCTTGTTATTGCTTCATAGCAAAGAGGGCAAAGCAGACATCTGATTCTGCACCAGACTTTGATGGTAAAGATTCGACTGGTTAACACTGGGTTAGATTAATTTGTTCGTTCTTTTTATTTTATTTTTATGATTTGTATAATGACTTTCATCGTCCACAGGAGATGGGATAACAACCATAGAGTCGTTGCAACTTGATTATAGAACAATTCAAGCTGCAACAGATAATTTTTCAGAAAATAATAAGATTGGTCGAGGTGGATTTGGTGAAGTCTACAAGGTACTATAATTACTTTTGATTCTTTAACTCCGCCAGAGGTTGTGTACCTTTTTTTAGAAATTTTGGATAAAAAGATGATGCTGTTAAAACGAATAGGGCACATTTTCAAATGGGACTGAAGTTGCAGCAAAAAAACTGTCAAAATCTTCAGGACAGGGTGATCTAGAGTTCATGAACGAGGTTGTTGTTGTTGCAAAGCTTCAGCACAGAAACTTGGTTAGGCTTCTCGGATTTTCTCTAAACCGAAAAGAAAGGATATTGGTCTATGAGTATGTGCCTAACAAAAGCCTTGATTACTTCCTCTTTGGTCAGTTGAATTTATTACCTTTGTTTCGATGCTTTGCACTGCAAATCTTTAGAATTAAGTTAATTCATGGATGTGTGTGTACACAGACACTGCAAAGCAAGGCCAACTGGACTGGCCTCGACGATTCACAATCATTGAAGGGATTGCTCGGGGGATTCTATATCTTCATCAAGATTCACGAATCACAATCATACACCGTGATCTGAAGGCAAGTAACGTACTCCTAGATGCGGATATGAATCCAAAAGTTGCTGATTTTGGAATGGCAAAGATCTTTGGAATTGACCAAACTCAGGGGAACACAAGCAGAATAGTTGGTACCTTGTAAGTCCTAACTTATCATAAGTGAAGTTTTTCAGACATGATTTTTCCAATATACCAAAGTTTTGTTGTGGATTGTAGCGGTTACATGTCTCCTGAATATGCGATGCATGGCCACTTCTCAATGAAATCAGATGTCTATAGCTTTGGAGTGTTAGTTCTTGAGATTATAAGTGGTAAGAAGAACAGCAAATTCTATGAGATAGACGGTGGGCATGACTTGGTCACATATGTAAGTTCAATGGCAATCAAGTTGTGTATTTACCTCTTTTGCAGTAAGCAACAGTCACAAGAACTGATTGATTGATATTCTAGGTTTGGAGGCTTTGGAGTAACGGAACAACATTAGACATTGTGGATCCAGTTATTTTAGATAATTTCCAAAAGAGTGAAGTGCTTCGATGCATCCATATCGGTCTTTTATGTGTTCAAGAAGATCATATAGTGCGGCCGACCATGAGAACTATTTTAATGATGCTCACTAGTAATACAGTGACTTTACCAGTGCCTCGACAACCAGGTTTTTTCGTTCAGAATAGGCCCCAAAAAGACCCGCTTGATTCAGATCAATCAAGGACAAGCAACTCTGTTCCAGCTGGGTCTTTCGATGATGCATCAGTCACTGAGGTATCTCCTCGCTGAGTACGGTCTTTACCTTCAAGCTTGAGCCAGATGGTAGTTACATATTCAAAGAGGTTGTCAACATGGTTTATCTATTCTATCAAAAGATATGTCATGATTTCTTTTATGTTTTATATTTTAAAATGGACTTTTCATTAGAAAATTGTTTACATCAATATTTTGTATTTGCATTAAAAAATCCTATCAATAAATATCTATTTAACACAAATATAATATTCATTAATGCTAAATTTTAATTCATTGACACTTAACTCTAACCTAACAATCTTACCTTATGGCAAAGAAGAGAAAAGATAAAGACAGTAAGTTTCATCACAAACTTTTTTTTTAAAACTTATTTCATCATAACTTGAAAGGGCTTTCCATTCACTGGAATTTTTGGGAGGATTGGGTGTGCATGGTCGGTTATGTGAGCCCAGGTGTTGATTTTTGAACATTTATCGATACAACTATTCTCATCGTGTCACTTGATTATGACCACGAGGTGAAGCGATGTCAAGCGTCTATACGCGACGTCAACGGAGAACCGAAGCAACAGTTTTCTAGGGTTGATGGGAGTGTTCACGAGGAGGAAGAAGAAGAAGAAGAAGCAGTAAGAAAGAAATCTTTTGATGGTGACGACGAGGATGATGACGGTTCCGATCCGTTTGCTGGTTTGTTTGATGATGAGCATAAGAGTATTCTTGAAATCAAAGAGAGACTTGAAATCATGATCTGTTTTTCTTTTCTTTTGAATTTAGATTGATTCTTTTGTGTTCAGATTCAGTTTTAAAAAAACGAATTGGTTGTTTGTTGTTTCAGTCTGAACAAGCTTTGGTTGAGCTGGTAATGAATCGGGAAGATATGGACATAACATTCCAAGCTCTTGAGGTAGTAAACTGAATCATAAAATGCTACACTTTTGCTTCCTCAGTTATTCATAGTTTATGATGTTTGGTCACTTTAGGAAACTAATATTGGGAGGCATGTGACTCGAGTTTGGAACTCGGAAGCATCCATCGAACAATGTTCAATGATAGCTATACAACATGCAGTGCCGGTCTAATGTATTATACTGCCCCAAGCTAAATTTAGAATTATGCCCTTATACAAATTTTATCAAAAACTTCAATAGATTTTATATAGTTTTTTTTTTGTGATATGATAATAATACTCGTTTTTTTCAGAAACAAATCAAGCACTTCAATATCTTTTTTAACTTCCACAAGTATTGATTCTCGAAAAATATTTAGTTTCATAAATAAACCATCATCAACTATGTTACGGCATCAAAAATTTAACACAGTTTCCTAGTTTAAATAAAATATTGGCAAACAACAAACTAGTCAAGTACCTTGTTACAACAAAAATGATGAAGTAAAAACTAAAGCAGTGGAAACTAAATTATATAATCAACAGACAAAAAGGTAAGGGAAAAAATTGGGATCAGTAACATTTAACTAATTTTTTCACAAATTTTATATGTATAAAAATTTCTGAAAATTATGCCCATTTTATTTGGATGCCCTAATCGTCGGTTTGGGTGGCTTGCCCTCTGGGCCGGCCCTGACAACATGTCAAGTTACAATCACATTCAAAAAAGCTTGCCACTCTTGAATTCTAATTTATTTCTAACTTGTGTTATTCACATGCTACGCATGGGTCAATATAACTGTATTTTAAGCCAACGTTCAAAAAAAGATAACTGTATTTTAAATTATTTGATTATAAAACTGTAATTTCGGATGTTAAAAATGTAATTTCATTTATTAATCAGAATAAATACTTACTATTACATTTGATAAATTATTATTTTAATTAAATACTATATAAATATAGATATGAATTGTGAGGTAGTTATAGTCAAACTATAAAGTTGGCAACGGTACACAAATATTTCTGGTATTTATTTTTTTGACAAATAATATTTACAAATAATATTTCTAGCACTGTTTAAAAATGAATATATATATATATATATATATACACATGTAAATATAGTTTAAATTATTATATTTGATTCATTCAGTTTCTTTGTTTTAGTCTTGTAAATAATTTTTTCATATGAAGTATAAATTTGTATTTTGATACAAAATAATAGTTATGATAAATTATGATAAACAATATTGAAATTTATACTTACTTTTTGATATCTTCAGACCTAATATAAAGATGGAATAGCAAAATCAATGATGAGAAATAATATCCATATTTAGTAGTTACAAAAAAAAACTATTTTAAGATTATTCTCAAACATTTCTTCATCCTCCAAACTCCAAAAAACTTATATTTTAAGGGCTACACCTTTTCTTCTTTTATTTCTTTTTGTTTCTTATTAATGGCTACAATGTTTTATTTCAAATATGTTTTCTTCATCTGTAGTATGAAAAAAAAACAATTTATAGAAAAAAGTGGAGAAATATTTTGTTATCTTATTTGCTGATAAATATACTCAGTTAGTGTTATTTTCAGTCTGAAATATTTTAGTATTTGGGATCTCTTTTTTTTTTTTGCATATAAGTATTTGGGATCTCGTAGTGTGAGCTTGAGGAAACTGTGAGAGTAAGAACAAAAAGGAAGTGCATTAAAATTTTTGAGACGTTATATTGATAACCACAATATTTGAAACTATGAAGAATATAGAGAAAAGTGAAGAGCAGTTTGGTGAAGTTGATGACGATTGCAGAATATGTAGCGAAGAATACAGTTTGCTAAAAAAACAGTTTGATCGTGAAAAAGTAGACAAAGATGGGATCAAAATTCTGAGAAAAATTAGGAAGCTAGATATTTTGAATTGAAGAAAAATAAGGATTAAAAAGATCAATACATTATTTTTTAAAGTTTTTTTTTTGAAAATTAATACCGGTCATGTGATTTGTGTTTTAGTATATAAAAGATAAAGGGTAATTAATTCGATCTACGACTGATGTATAGAAATAAACTCAGAAGTAAGTTTGAATATAAGTATTGATCCATCCCTTTCTTATTATTTGAGGAGACCAATATAAAACTAACCTTCACTTCATGTGTGATTTACATGAGTGCCATTTCCTATGTGGCAGCCTCACAATCTCTCTCATCCATATTTTAACATAACCTTTAGCTTACTAGAATTATTACAACATATGCCATTACATTACAATATTATTGTGACCAATATTGATGAATTATCACACGATTCATGTTTGCTTATTTTAAGTTTTTATGTTCAATTCCACCGCGTATAAAAAGTGTATCATTTGGTTTACTCATCAATTTAATAACTGAAATTTGATAGTTGTCTATTATATTGTATTGTACGTATGAAAATATTTTTGAGGTCTATATTGTTCACATACAACTTCTGTCTAGGTGACAAATACAATTTATGACGTTACGTTATATTTATATTTTTTTTTGAACTGAAGATATTTATATTTATATGTTTTCTGATGATCATAACCATGAAAACACATATTTTTATATGTTTGCAACTTCTGACATTACATAATATTAACATATTTTTTTATATTACATATCTAGAATTATAACAAACAGCTAAATATATAAATACACAGACGCTCACTTCAGTTTATATAAAAAATAAAAAATTATAAAACACAGTTCTGGTTAGATTTTCCGATGTATAATATTGAAAGAATGATCTAGGTTTTATCTTTGTCAATACACCTGATGTTAGTTCATTTGATAAGATATATTGAATTTTGATAAAAAAACATATAATAAACTATTTTGATTTAATTATTACACATGTAGACTATGTTTATGTGCCAAACCCAATAAATAGAGCACTGATTTGCTGGATATATTTGCCCGAACCTGATAAACGAATATTAACTCTCGCAAATCGCGAATTATATTAATTGATACACTTTATGTGTTTTCCTAAAACAACTAGGATTAACTCTCAATCGCGATTTACTTGCCGAACACATAACATGATTTATATGATAATCATCCATTGATTATGTATCCAAGCGTATTTTATGGTAGTAGCTCTCAATCATGATTTACTTGCTGAACAACCCACATGATTTATATGATAGTCATCCATTGATTATGTATCCAAGCATATTTTATGGTATTAGGGCATTGATTGTAATTGAATCATAAATACAAATGGAAACGTTATAAAAAATGAGATTTCTTTTATTTAATGTTTAACACCACAAAAACATATTTTTATTTCAAGTTTCATATGTCTTTTTTTGTTTCATATGGTTTGTCTTTTTTTTTTTTTTTACAAACAAAGAAAATGTTATAATATAGACGCACGCTCTAGGTAATTTAATTTGTTGTTTAATTAAATCAAAGAAAAACCATATCACAAATAATACTATAAACATATATTATCTGGTATATGGTTTGATAGAACATATTTAGGAACCTTGAATTAGAAGTTATAGTACATTGACTGATTGTATAGATCTTCGAAAATAAATGTTATATTAAATCAAATGGTATCCCTTAATTTAAGCTCCAAAACTTTTAATTAAGAAATCAACATAAATGGTAGAAAGATAAGTATTATTTATATATCATTCGATCTATGCAAGTCTTTGGTCAAATATCATAGTTAATATTGTTTCCTAAATTTTTCTGATCTTTGCATAAAATATTTTTCAAAATTTTAAATTGGAATCGAATGGTTAAGGATCTTTAGCACTGATTTTTGGCGATGCAATATTCCTTGAACCAAATTTTTTGCGCCGAAACCCTATGTAGTATGACTATATATATAATACTAAACTCATTGCTACGTTATCACAACCAAAGAATTTCAAAACTGTGATAACTAGCAAAGAAAATGAGTTCTCTAAATTTTATCTCCGACTTGAAACCGTGCAAGTCTATATTGAAGAAGTTAAAAGTTTAGGACATAAGATTTTGGAAGGAGTACTCCCGCTTTTGGTGAAGCGAGACCATTGAAATGGTCTGTATAAATGCAAAAGTAAGTTGTTGTTAGCCTGTAAATTGTATAAAGCTAAACCATTAGAGCATAAGTTATATGAAGCTTTGTTTATTTTTTTTTCAAGGAGATAAAATTCATACATCTGTCAAAATGAATTTGGTTTCACAGTTTGATTCTTTTCTGAAACAAGGACTCTCCAAGCTTGTGGATGGTAATGGGCAATAAAATCAAGCATGTATACTCTGAAACAAGGACGTTCTAAGCTTTTGCTTTTTAATGATTCAACAGGTTGTTATAGTCGAATGTTTATATCTTACGTTTATTTTGCCGGAAATGTTTATAAAATATGTCGCATAATTTTGACCAAAACTTATTATAACATAGTCTCCAATTCTGGATAATATTAAATACATTTTTGTTTTGTATGAGCGGGATTACTTCACTTTAGTAAGGAAGAAACACAAATTGTGACACCAAAGTATTTATTGTCTTAATTTTATACGTATGTAAAAAGTCTATGGTCAAATACCGTATTAAATATTGATTATCATAGTATTAAGAAATATTTTATACGTATTAAATATACATATAAAATCAAAGTATGATATATACTTCCCAGATTTGCTAAACATTTGTAGAGTGGATTTTAGGGAATCGACAACACAATAATCATTTCAACGCAACTCTTGTGCGCCTAAGCCCTAATTTTGATGACTATATATATATATATCAAACTAAAGTACTCATTTCTAAAACATCACACCAAACCTATTTCAAAACTGCACCACCAAGGAAAAAAATGAGTTTGCTCAATTTCATCTGTGACTTTCATGAAGACTTACAAATCTATGTGAAAAATAAATGTGAATCGTTCAAATTTGGAAGTAGTATTCAGTTGCTGTCAGAGAAACCATTGAAATGGTCTTCGTACATGCAAAATAAATCGATTTGAGTCTCAATATCGTATGTTACTCCTATAGCCATCAATTTCCAGTCATGCATGGTTAGACTTATTGCTAACTAGTATTACCCCACGTGCTACGCACGGGTAGTTTCATCCTTCTAAATTTATGATTTCTTAAGAAATTTAACCCTTACGTAAAAATTACAACCACACTGGACAATGGAAAACACACATGCAATTGTTCTTCTTGCAATTCAAATGCAGATTTATAAAGGAGCTGTCTAACCCTCTATCAAATGAAAGAAATAACTTTTTCTAGGCTTATCAGCTACTTTAACAAAAAAATTATATCTGAGATGACATAAAACCGAAGTAGATGTAAAGTTTAAAAATGTTACGCTTGATATGCCAGTACTGTGGTGGTGGTTTCATGTCTATGGCAGATACGTGTCATGAATACTTGTATTTTTCAATCTTTTATAGGTTAAAATAGGGTATAAATTTTGTCAAACATCTTGAGCATCCAATATAACATCAAGAATGTTCTCTTAGAAATAATAAAATTGATCCAAAGCCACACAAGTAACTTCATAAAGATAAACCACAAAACATTTATGTAAATATTTAGTAATCTTGCTTGTGAATTGAAGAAAATAATCGCAATTTTATAGAAAGCTGGCCCTTCTCAATGGTATAATGAATTATGAATCCCTCTTTGCTGGTGTGGATTTCTCAGTAAGTCTCTCTCATACGAAGCCATTTATTTTTTTTGTTAAATGCATGAAGTCATTGTTCTATAGTGTTTTTGTCTTTGGAAGGAAATGAATGCGCTTTGAGAGAGATAGATGGATTAAAGCCACAATTGAGGAACATAATTTGTTACCTAGTTGATGATGAAGTTCTTATTTCCCATTCTTGTACTGAAGAATTAAGCTTTGATTCAAGTGCTATCTTCAATCTGTAAGATACAAAAAAAAGTTATAAATCAGTAGGTTTTTTTTTGTTACAGTAAAAATCGTAACAAAAACAAAAGGAGGACAATGAAGAAGAAAGAGTGAAAAAGAGCAAAGAAAGAATAAATTAGTAATTAGAAATTTATAAAAGATTTAAAGAAACAGTTTGAAATCGTAAACCAAATGTTTGAACGTGGGATGAGAAGTTTTGAGAAAGATTAGGAGTTTAGTTATTTAGAATTGTTAAAAAATTAAGAATCCAAAAAGATTTTCTTTTGTTTGTTAATTTTGTGTTTTTTTTTAACTTTTCCATGTGTCAAAATTTTGTTGGTCATGTGACTTGTGCTTTAGTATATAGGGATACTTGGGATGGTTTAGTTCTCCAGGGGAACAAAATATATGCTATTAAACCATATGATAATCAATATTTATATTAAAAATATAAATATATCTATGTCAATTTTATTCAAAATTAATTATATACCATATAAAATAAATAAATAAACATTTAGATTTACTTACATATATATATATATATATATATATATCGTTAAATAATAAGAGGTACTCTTTTGATTTATGTGATTATTTTAATATCATATATATATATATATATATATATATATTAATTGAGATTTCACTTTATATTACTTTAGTAAGTGTAAGATCTTATTAATCAAAAAATTTCAAAAATCTTACAAGTGATCGATACATGGATTTATTTAGAAGTTTTTGAAATCATATATCAAGAACATGAACTGCACAATAAATTTTATTTCCTAACCTCACCCTCTTTCTCTTCGTCATAACACTCAAAAATTTAAAAGTGTCGATTTTGACAATCTAAAATATTAATTTTTTAGTCCAATCCATTGTTTTCCTTAAATGGACGTAGAGTAATTTTTAATGATTAACTATATGGGTCACTTACAAAGTAAAATGTGTTTTGGTTTAAAATTGTTGCTTACCCAAAATAAATATGAATCATTATCATTTTCGTTTAAAATTTTGTTACGATAAAAGATATGTAATTGAGCAAAATATAAATCCAAAAACCGAACCAAATCCAATCATAAAATAGTACGGAAATTTAATAAAAATTGGTTAGATATCTGAACGGGTTAAAAATTGTTTTTACAAAACCGAGATTAAGACAAGTGTCCAGGTATATTTGAACCAGATTTATGTACTTAGATATATTAGTTAATTTAAAACTAATATCTAAGAGAATGTACAAAATATATAATATTTTTTAGGTTGTCCAAAATACTAGGAAATATATACAAATAAAGTACATGTTTAAAATAGCTAAACGATATCTAAAATAAAATATCTATGGTTTTCAATCCAGATATTTAAGCTAAGCCAATTTTTATGTTAGGTTGTAGTATTTTGGCATACATTACTCAAATTTATATATTATATATTATATTTATTTTTAGATTTTGAGAAATTAAAATATATCAGAACTTTAATTTTTTTAATTAAATGAGTTATCATAATCCAAATCGAACCCGCAAAGGGCAAAACCAAAATGAAACGAATCAGCAAAGATCTAAACTAAACATTACCAAACCGAACCAAATGATACCTGAATGCTCATCTTTAATCGAATATAACAAAATATTGATAAGAAAAAATATTTTGATTATAATACTTAAATACATTATAGTTTAAAAAACTCACCCCGGGCAGGGTCCGGGTTATCATCTAGTATCCATTAAATATAAAGATGTGAATCAAATGAGGACGGTCTAATAGTTTCGAAGGAGCCTCGGCTCTAATATAGATCCGGGTTCGAATTCCGCTGGCAACTAGAAGTAAGATTTAAAATATGGATTTTTCGAATGTCTGGTGACACTCACCGCCAGTCTTGATCCATCTCGATCGGTGTCAGGATACATCAGAAGATGAGAGAATTTGATGAAAGACTGTTGACAAAAAAGGAAGAACTATTTTTTTTGTCTAGAGGACCACTAGGTCCACTACCAACCTTTTCCTCCCAAAAAATATGGTTAATTAGTAAAAATTAGTTTGCATATGTATTATATAAATTTAACCCAAACACTATATTTAAGTAGTAAGATTATTTATAGTTAATGTTGTATGATCATTATATGCATAAAATTGATTTTACGCTTGTATATATAAATGTCAAAAAACAATTTTAAATTAATATATATTAAGTTTGTATCCACTTAAGAATTTTAATATGATAACTAATTCTAATATAAATATAATTTGATATAATGTATTAAATTATAAGAATATAAAGTGTAATATATAAAGCTAAAAAATTAGAGTAAAAATTAGAGTATATAGCGTATAAGAATATAAAACATCTGATTTTAAAACTTGGAAAACAAGGCATGTGGACAAAAGTTTTATCGAGTTTCATATTGTTTAATAACAAGTTTTGAAAAATATTTTATTATGTATAAAACATATATCGATCCATATAAAAGCGAAAATATATCATATCATTTTGCTAAGCGACATGTATGTTTTTTTTAACGCTGATTTATTATGATACTAGTATGGGCCTCGTGCTTCGCATGGGAATATTTTTTTTTTTTTTTGCTAAGTAAAATGGGAATATTTTTCTATATAGAATATTTAATTTTATATGATTAAAATGTTATGTATAAAATAACTTCGATTTATAAGAAAGAGATGTGTTATCAAGAAGAAAATCTTCAAAAACATTACCTTAGAGAATATATAAAATAATTGATCTTCCTATTATTCGTGTTAGTTAAGACTGTGTATACAATAGACTTAAGAGAATACAATAGAAATTTAAAATAATTTTTAATCACTGTGTATTAATATATCTTAACATCTAAAAGAAAACATTTATGCGTTAATATATATCTGTACCTGCTAATAAAATTTAAATAAATTTTTAGTGGTGTTCAAAAAAAAAAATTAAACTTTTACGTGGCATTGTCATCTTCAACTCTTTGTCTTTCTCGCTACAACCATACAATAACCAAGTTTTTTTTTTTTTTTTTGATAATCAACAATAACCAAGTTTGATTACTTAATATCTTTCTTTTTGGTCAATGATTACTTAATATCTGAAACACTAAAAGAAAAGAACGTCAAAATGCTAATCACCATAGTATATTAAAGAATGTTTCAGTTTATATTTTGATGTAAAACTTATTGTACAGTAGGAAAACAGTTCAACAATATAATCTTTCGGTGGCGAAATAATAGATGTGCATTTACCTTTTATCAAAGCCGTTCTAACTCAGCCAAATCTTCTGAATTTGTGTATGCTTTCTGTGTTCGTCTTCTTCCACTCTTTCGTGAACCTTGTTAACTCTAAACCGGTTCAGTGAAGTGATGTTTTACCAAAGCCAGCAAAACTGTACAAAGAAAGAAGATAGCTTCAGTGGGAAATATTAAAAATGCTTTGTTGAGATCTGTTACAAATCAATTTCACCACTGCCGGCTCGAGTCATTCTATACGACCCCAAATTTGAATTAAGATTTTGAAATTCAAAAAAGATCATAGATCTTTCATATTAGGTTCCAGATCACTGAAGAGTTCCTCTAATATTTGTTTATCAAATCTGAAATATATAGAAATATGGAAAAGCAAAAGATAGTGGGCAAAAGAAAATGATCGTGGATTGTAGATTAGTTTGAATAAAACTGTTTTACGTTTCAACTTTTTCAAGCATTATCTTATTTAACTGAATTTTTTTGAAAAAAAATTGTAAACATTTCTTATGTGGCAGCATCTGATTGGTCGTGCGACTTGCGCTTTAGTATATAAGGAATTACAATTATGAGAAAATTTACATAGACGATTCAACAACCGACAATACCACCTGTCTTATGAGAATCTATGTCTAATTGTATCATCCGAGCCTTCCTATGAAAATCTCCTCTCCAGATTTACTTGCACCATGTTGAAGATTTCTTGTACGCCTTTCGTCTGTAGTCTGCATTAATAAATCGTTTTCTTCAGGATTTGAAACCTTGATTTCCTTTAATCTACAAGAAATTGCATAGTCCGGAATTTGAACCTCAACGATATGTATGTTATAAAGACTTTTTTACTAACTTGCGTAAGCATACTAAATATTTTACTAAAGCTACACTAAAAATAACACATTGGTTAAAAGTGATCTAATTATCGATTACATAATATCGTTTTTCTTGTGTGAAGTTCCAACAGCATGTAAGCAACAAAAGCCATATTAAAAAAAAAGCATGGTCAACTTTTTTTTTGAAAAGAAAAAATATATCTTCACAGACTCGCGGATTAGTTTGAATTACTAAAGACGTAACATGTGTGTGGAAGCCCCCTTGGTCCAGTGGTTTGACTAAGGGTTCAATTGCTTCTACACCCGGAGGTCTGGGGTTCAAACCCCAGAAAATACCAGATTATGGAGAAACAGGTTACAGGAGATCTTCAGCTTGGTGCAGGGCGTACCATCGAACATGAATCTCATAGGACGGTTCAGAGTGGTGCAGTCAGGCGTGTATTCTCACATGGTGGTAGAATTGTCGGCTGTAAAATCGTCTTTGTAATATTCTCATCATTGTAATAGCATAATTAATCGATAATAATCGATCCAGACGTTTAAAAAAAAAAGACGTAACATGTGAATTTTTAGATTAGTTTTAAATTTTGTATTAAGAACTCATTAATGTTTTTACACTAAAAGACCTATGTTTCAAGCCCTACAGAATGTAGAATCATGTGAAGTAATGGAGGAAAGAAACCTGCAGTATAGCGCAATGAATACTCGTCGAATGTGGATCCTATAAGATGGTTCAGATGATACAATTAGTCGTGATTCCTCGTAAAACATGTAAAATTGTTAGTTGTACTTATCAGTCTGTAATATTTCTCATAATTTATTACAGCATGATTATCCATTTTTCAAAAAAAAAAACTGTAAAATATTGTTATAAAACTGAAAAAGGAGACAGTTTATATTTTCTTTATTTTGATGCACACCAGATCCCAAAAGCTTGGGTATGCTTTCGACCTCCCCAATGATTGTCTATGATGTTTCAGACAGCTCGGTCTATGAACATGATAATATTTGTGTAACGTCCCGACCGCCCACGGCTAATGGGCCACCCACGCCCGCTCTCTCGGTCCGTGGACCCCATCCCATCCGACGGTCGGTCGTTAATTTTTCCAAGGCTCGATATCATTGTTTACTGACCCTGCAATCACCACCCGACCTTTCCCCGTGTTTTGGCCTCACTTACACGGTATCGCGAATCACTTCCCGATAGGTCACCCATCCTTTCACTACTCCAGCCCAAGCACGCTTAACTCTGGAGTTCTAAACGGATGTGTGACGGAAAAGGTAAGTCAACTTTGGTGACATAGGTAGCCAAATCAATTCTCTTAAGCCTTTACACATATCACAACTCGGGATGTTACAATTCACCCCCTCTCAAAGAACGCAACGCCCTCGTTCCGCCCTAGGACAGGTCTCAAGATGCCTCTCAGGTCAGAACTGAGACGGCTAACCAGCTCTGATACCACTTGTAACGCCCCGACCGCCCACGGCTAATGGGCCACCCACGCCCGCTCTCTCGGCCCGTGGGCCCCATCCCATCCGACGGTCGGTCGTTAATTTTTCCAAGGCTCGATATCATTGTTTACTGACCCTGCAATCACCACCCTACCTTTCCCCGTGTTTTGGCCTCACTTACACGGTATCGCGAATCACTTCCCGATAGGTCACCCATCCTTTCACTACTCCAGCCCAAGCACGCTTAACTCTGGAGTTCTAAACGGATGTGTGACGGAAAAAGTAAGTCAACTTTGGTGACATAGGTAGCCAAATCAATTCTCTTAAGCCTTTTCACATATCACAACTCGGGATGTTACAATTTGTTAGATTTTTTTGGTGATTCCCTCTTTCTTTCCAAATGGTGTGGACCAATGCCCGAAAAACATACCGAACCGAGAATGTTTTCGTTTTGTCTGAGGATGGTAATTTTCAGCAAGCCAAAATGTCCTCCCAACGATTTGTATAGTGTACCAAGGAGATTCTGTGTAAGATTTCTCCATAAATTCTTCTGAAAACACACATCTAAAGAAAATATGGTCTCTAGACTCCATTGGTGATGTGCAAAGCGTACAACTACCAATTGCATTTTGATTCCATCTAATCATGCGATCTCCAGTGGCCATTCTGTTAATAACTGCTAACCAAGCAAGAATAAAAGCGTTCTCAACAAAACCAAAATACCTCTCGTATGGTGCCAAGAATATGATGTGTTGAAGCTTGGCTTATAAACATCCCATATACACTTATACAATCGAACATCATGACCCTCAATCAACCCCTAGTTTCTGAGTTTTAGAATCTCAGCCTCTATTTTTAGAAGAGTGCTGACCCGATGCCTCCGTCACCTATAACGTTGCACAGCCATTTCCACCATCGCATCCCATGTCAATGTGTTACGAAGGCCATATTACAAGAGCAGCCTCAAGCTGTGAAAGGCTGAGTTTATTGACCCAAAAAGTGTTGGTACTTGGTGGGTAAGTTCTTCTAGCTAGGAGGATAAGAGTGAGGTTGAATAATGAGGTGGCAAGAGAGGGAGTGAAAGCACATGGCCTGTTGGGTCATGAGGGATGTGTGAGAGGCTGCACATGCTTTAGGACCATGAGAAAGGCACGTAAGGAACTGAGGCTAACCTAGTACAAATAAGTAAAGGATAGTAAGGAGACCGATATCAAGGAATTTAATCATCATGATCACGTGAGAGAACCATGTTTATTCTCTCTGTGTAATCGTAAGTCAATATAATCATCTTTCCTAGTTCTACCTTGTTCTTCGAGAATTGTTGCCTTGATCGTAACACAATGCAACCGCGGGGTCTTGTTTTGTTCATCCGTATCCTTAGTGGCTCAAGTATTGTTAGTGGAGAGCTACCCTTTTTTGCATTCCAAAGGGATACTTTACGAATCAAGTAACATGTAAATTTCCCTATCAACGATGCCACAATTAGCAATTTAGATCCTCGTTAAATACTAATCTTGATGCTCAATATTATGGTTCTTGAGTGATTCTTTCTCAGATATATGGTGAATACATATTTGTGTGCATGTAAATTTGTAATTGTTCTTCTTGAATATATGGTGAATCTTGTATCACTTTCGTTAATTTTTCACGCACTTAGGAACTGTTTTCAGATTCAATGGCACTTATATAATACTTATGTCGTGCCTGTTTGATACAGGAAAAGAATGATCCAAAGAGTGACGTGGCAGCTGAAGATTGGTTTTAGAAGTCGTTGGGAGTTTGTTAGAGAGATACTAACGACTTGCAATGGAAGATCAACAGCTGGCAAGGCGGAGAATATAAATAAATAAAAAACTCTGTTTTTTTTTTCATTTCTATTTTGAAAAGGTCGTTAACATTTGATTCTTTTACTTGTGAGTATATGATTCTTTCTTTGTACTGAACACTGATTCGTACAAAAGGATTTAATTGATTCTATTTCTTTATCAGTGGTATCGTATCAGAGCTTGACGTCCTCGAAATTTGAGCTTATTTGATCGGAAACAATTGCGGAAACTTGTGCCTATGCATTATTGAAGGGATCGATTGTGTGTGAGTTGGAGCTAGCGATCGGCAATCGATATGAAGAAAGAACGCAAGCACTGGAGGAATCGGTTTCAACGATCAGAGAAAATATCAAAGAGATCTTCTATTTCATGAAACGAATGGAGAAAGGGAAAGCGGCAGCGGTAGCATCCACGAGTGGTGGAGAAAATCTTGAAGGCCATTCACCTGTTCATTCGACGACTCCAGACATTCAACGCGAGCATCAAATATCAAATCCGTAAGAATATACAATAACTCTATTCAAATGACAGATTAATGAATATCGTTTTCCCTAAGTTCGATGGAGATAAGGTTCATGATTGGTTGAGTACAGCGGAACTATTTTTTGCGATTGATAACTCACTAGAGGAATCGAAAGTGTCGACAGCAGCTTTGCATTTCATTAGTATTACTGCTTCTTGGCATCAAGCTTTGTTTAACGCTGAGGTAGGAAAAAGTTTCGTTCGTAATATGCAGATCTATAAGATCCTGATCAAAGAAAGATGTGAAGAAGTTTTGGATGATCCAATTGCAGAGTTGAAGGAATTGAAAGAGACAAATGGTATTGCAGAATATCATACGAGGTTTGAGCTGATAAGAGCAGGAATAAGGATGCCGGAAGAGTATCAGCAGCAGTTGAAACCATTCTTATCTAATGCGGAGATGATTGAAAGAAAAGCAAAAGGTTTATGCTATTATTATGATGATAAGTATTCACCAGAGCATTATACAAAGAATAAGACTCAAACTTTCACATATTTGGAGGAGTAAAAGAAGAGAAACATGATGAAGTGGTTGAGTTCGCAGAACAATGTGATATTGCTCACATTTCTTTAAATGCAGTATCTGGAGTGACGGATTATACAACCATGAGAGGTAGAGGATTATATGGTAATAAAAAGATGTCTATCCTCATTGATTCTGGCTCAACTCACAACTTCATAGACAAGCACATTGCTAATATGATGGGATGTAAGTTGGAGACTGCAGGGTGTGCGAAAGTCTCTGTTGTAGATGGATCAAAGATAGAAGTGTGTGGGATCATAAGGCAATTTTCATGGACTTTTCAAGGTCATCGGTTTACTACTAACATTATGTTGATTCCATTGGTAAGACTTGGCATGGTGCTATGAATACAATGGTTGGCAACATTGGGACCTATCACATGGGACTTTGAGAAGCTAGAGATGCAGTTTAAATGGGTTTCTAAGAAGTGTTTACTGTATGGTATTAAACTCGGATCAGTAAGAGAAGTGAAGGCTAAACTCTTTCAAGGTATGAATGAAACAGATGTTCAGTTGCATATGATCTATGCTTATGAAGAAAATAGAGAAGATCTGTGTTAAATGCAATACAAAGAGAGACGGAGAACGTTGTGAATTTGACAGCATGTGGAAACCGAAATTTGCACTGTCAAATTTGTTAGCGGAAGAAAGTCGTTGAGGTTTGGATGCTCTACGAGAGCTAGCGACAGGTGACAAAAAATGTGGAAAATCAATTGTATAAACCCAGTTGTAGTTTCTAATAAAACCCCCAAAAACATTGTATGGTCTTTTCTAAAATGAAACTCAAGAATCTCTTACCAATCTTCTAGATTACTCTTGTACAATGAAACAGAGGAGTTTGTTTCCAGTCCTCTGTTTTGTCCTCGTAAGCTTCTTAGTTGTTTCTCTAGTGAATAAACTTACATGTCTAAACACTGAATAAATCCGATGCTCAAAATAAATTTGAGCTTTTATTCATAACTTATGGATAAAAACCTAAAATTACGTAACATTTAATCAAACTGAAAGATGTTATTTGTAAAATTCATTTTCATTTTCATATCTAAACTATTAAAACTAAAATACAAATAAAATTTAACCCCTAATTTTTCTAAATAATCACAATGGCATGCCACTGATTTATCCATTAATTTCTTTGACCAAAAAAATCGCTTAAGACCATTCCTTTGGGTAGACAATTCAATTAATTAAATTTGATCACCACATAACTAAAGAATGACTAAATGAGAATGTTGTAAATCAATAGAATATTTTTAAAATAGTTCCTCCAATTAATAGCAAATAATTAATAGCGTGAGCAGTTATGGAATATTACCAATATTTTCATCTTGGTAACAAAGACCAAGCCAAAAATCACGAAGATCGTAATTTATAATTGTATTTCTAAATATGAATTTCTTTATATTCAAATTTTGTTTCTTTGAATATACTAATTTAATCTTCTATAAGGTAAAAACAATATATATATATATCTTCTAGCATTTCTGTTTCCCTCTAAATCTTACCTAATACAATCACACATCAATATTATTAAAATTGAAGCACACAATTGAATTGTTTGGAAACAATGATAGTAGAATAAATGAGATATGTTTGGAAAAATGGATAGTAGAGATGTATATTTTCTTTTATTTACACATTTAGTCATTATATTTTCAATAAATTAATAACAAATGAGAATTGTTTAGAAACATGAATAACATATTTAATACTTCTTTTTATTTAAACATTTAGCCATTGTTTTTACAATAAATTAAACAACCTTATTTCTATATTTTTTATTTTACAATTCTGTCACTATATTTACAATTATTTATGGTGAAAATAAAAACACAAACTGAAATACTAATAGTATATTATATAAAACAGTTTTTAAAAACAGTATTATTACCTTATTTAGTTTAGTCAAATATATAAAAAAAAATCAAAAGTTCAATTTAAAAAAAAAAAATCATAAAATTAATAATAATTCATAGAAAACTAATACAAAAAATTAAAATTTTGAAAGATGGATAAAAGTAAGAAGAAAAAAGTAATGGCTTATGTTATTAATAAAAATTGGAAATCCATTATATCATTTTTAAAATATACAAAATAAACTAATCTAATTACCTAAAAACATTGTTTTATCTAAAATAATCATAAAATACATTTTAAATTTATACCAATATTTAAAATCAAAATAATAATTTAAAGTTGATTTATATCAAAAATTGATTCAAAATATGCATATATTCAAAAAAATATTTTTTCTAAAATATTTTCTAACAACCATTACTAAGAAAATGTTTTCAATATATATAAGAAAATACAACAAAAAGATTAATTTCATATACCAACTTAAATTATAGTTTTTATATTTCACATTAAACTTTAAGAATATATTATATGTGGTTATTTATAAAATGATACATATAAAATACTATTAATTATATGATTATTTATATAATGGACCAATACAATTAATTATATGATGACATATATATGATACATAATACTGACTAGGGCTGGACGCTTAGGTATTCACATTTAGGATGTCTTTGGATTTCGGATTTCCGGGGTCAAAAATTTCAGCTCCATTCATATATTTCTAAATTTCAGTTCGAATTATGACTAGGGATGGACATTTAGGTATCCATTCGGGTCCGTTTCTGACTGTTTGGGTTTTGGGTTTCCGGGGTTAAAGATTTCAGCTCCATTCAGATATTTCTAAATTTCAGTTCGAATTATATTCGGATTTTTGCGGGTTCAGTTCGTGTTCGAATAACCCATTTAAATTATTATTTTTAAATTCATTATATATTTGATTTTCTTAAAATCTATAAATAAAACAATATATTGTATATAAATCTGAATAACATATGTCAAAATACCTTTTTTGTGCACAAATGATCATATTAATCAAATAGAAAGGCCTCAGGCCCAAGTTTACCCATTAAGGGTTGATACAGAACGACGACGTAAAGATAGCTTAGCTGAAGCATCGGCTTCTTGGTTGAAATCGCGAGAAACAAAAGAGAAAGAAATTGAGACGAAAACAGAGGAGATATCAAGGATGTCGTGAACGATTCCTCTAATTTCCTTAGCCTGCATGTCACCGTTGATAGCTCGAATGAGCGTTCTATTGTCAAAATACCTAAACTTAGCATATAAATTGGTTTGGCTTAAATTTTGGATCAAAAATTATTTTAAATATTTTTGGTGTTTTGAGTGTACTTCCACTATGTTAGATATTTATATTTGACTATTTTTATATATTTTCAAGTATTTAAACCAACCTAAAAGTATCATATATATTCTGGATATTTTTATATCTTTTTATATACATTAAAACTAAAAATAATTAATATATATACGTATATAAATCTTTTCGGATACATTTTGATATCCAAAATACTTCGATTCGAATTAGTTATGGTTTCGGTTCTCTAAATATCAAAATTTTGAATAATTTATATATTTATTCAATTTTGGTTCGGGTTTTGTATTACTCTTTCAGATCGTGATCGGTTTGGTTCTTCAGATTTGGATTTTTTATCCAGTTTTGATATTGTATTTTTGAAATATACACCCGCACAAGCGTACATGTCAAAATCTAGTCTGAACTAAAATTTAAGCAGAACACGAGTTAGAATTTAGTATTACTTAAATGATAATATGAGCCAGATTGTGATTATTGATATCAAAGTAGATATTCTTTTATTCTTAGCTTTTAAGAATATCATACAAATAAAATACTAAAACACTTTTATGTAAGGACTACTTCTTCCAAACGCAAATACCCTTCAAGAAAAAACGAACGTAAGGTTGGTTTGGGAAGATAATTGGCCAACATAAATCAGAAACAATAGCAATGGTTCCACAGCAATTTTTCTTTATCTCATGGAATTGTAAATGAAAAATTGAATGTCGACATATACTTGAAGTACCCTTAAGCTCCCTAATGCACGCTTGAGGATCTGTCGGTTGAGTACTCGAATATGACCATGTCATTGCGAAAACAAGAACCATTAGCATAAAAGCAGTCCTCATCGTCTTAGATTCCTTTTTATTAATCAAATTAGAAATCAAAAGCATCTAGTTTATAATACTTATGTGTTGATAAGAGCCATTTTATACTTGTTTTTAAACAATCTTTGAAAATGGAATGTCTAGATATGGTGTGTCCAAATGGGTAGTCTTTTATTAGTAGTTAAGTACATTTGACTTATTCATGTAAAAGCAATAGTATAATAATCATATTAGAGTTATTGCTCATGTTGACTAGTCTCTTAATCATCAACAACAATATACAATGGTTTTTTTAAACAACAATATACAATGGTTGAATCTCTAAAAATAGAATATTATTATTTAAATATGTATACTTTGCTTGGGATATGTGATTACGCTTCAGGCAGTTTTTTTTTTGTATTTGTTGTTAGTTGTTACATAGTGGTGGACAAAATATCCGTAAAATTTGATTCGATTCTTTAGTCGTTTCGATTCGATCTGAAAATCCGGATATCCGTAATTCTACGAATCGAAGCAAATATTAAAATTTAATATCAGTCAAATAAGGAAAGAGTCACAAATACTCATTTAAAAAAACGAATATCTGATTGGATCCATAATGTACGTATGCATATATGTATATATAAAATTATATATAATCTAATATTTCTATATAGAATTTTAGTTATTTTATCCACTAAATTAATTATTTGGCCATTAAAGTTTTTAAGTACCTAGTTTTTAAATAATTTGTAACGAAATACTATTATTTTATATTAAAATCTTTCTTTTTTCTTTTAATTTATATGAAAAATGAAATTTTTATTATTTTTTTATCAGATTGACGGATCGAATCGGATATCCGGTAAAATATACTGATTTTTTCGGATATTCATCACTGAATATCTACAACATCATGGATTAGATCGAAAACAAATTATTCGTACAGAGTGAATCGGATCACGGATATCTTTAAAATTCTGGATATCCGTTCTGTGCCTTGTGTGTTTTTGGCGTGGTGATGTTGCTTTATCTTAGTATTTTTGTCAACTTTATCCGTAGTATTTTGTAAGTAAATTTAATTGGTATTGTCAGTGTGTTTATATAGTAGTACGTAATTGGTTTATATATTGTGTTTCTTTTATTAATAATGTGTTAATGTGTGTATTTTAGTATAAGTCGTTTTAGAGAAATTTTTTTTTCCAAATTAAATGTCAGTCAATAAGTAAATTAAATTTCGAGATCTTTTCATTAGTCATTCGTTGACTGTACAATCAACGGTTTCGGCGTTAGTAACTTTTCATTTATTTAATTTTAAACTGAATCCTCACTTTCGGTATCATTTGGTACTTCTTGGTTTCCTTTTTGGATTATTCTCTTTTACTTCATTAAATTTAGATATCCGTTCTGATTCGGATTATAAATTTTGGATTTTCGAGTATTTCGGTATAGAGGTATAGTATCCGTTCAGATATTTATATACTTCAAATCGAGTTCGGATATTTTTAGTTTGTATTCGTTGTTTCGAGTCAGGTTCAGATACTTAAATTTTAAAAGAAAAAAAAATAAATTAAAATTTTTATGGTTCTTATATTTAAAATTTTAGTTTTCGATTAACTAACTTTTTATATTTTAATAGATTGAATTATTAATAAATTTGGAGATAACATTTCAAAAATAAATAGACATTAATTTGACTATTGTTTTTAGAATTTGGATGTAACTTTTGTTAATAGATGAAACAAAAAGCTTGATATTCATTTTAAGTGAATATCAAATCATTTTTCTCCATAATTATATGCAGATTATATAATATTAAAGTATTTGTGACATCAATATAAATATTTTAAATAAAATGAGAGATGAAAACTAGAAATATAAGGGTAAATATATTAGTGACAAAAAAAGGTAAATATATATATGTTCAGTTATCTTCGGATATCCATTCGGATTCGGATATTACCCGTTTGGGTTCGGATATCTAATATCTCATAAATCAATACCCGTTCGGTATTTTGTTATTTCGGTTCAGATTTTGGTTCAGGGTTTTTGGATCGGGTTCAGGTGCGGCTTCGAATATCGGGTAAAGCGCTCACCCCTACTCTCATTGTGAGTGGCTTCAATTACCGGCCAGTGAGCAACGGTCCCATTTTCAAAAAGTTTCCTTTTCCCTCCCGTGTGATATTCTTTTTTTCCTTCTCGGTGTAATTTTGTTTCCCAGCTTCCTCTCCAAGTTTTCCTTGTATAATGATTTCCCTAAAAATCATGACAGAATTTAACCTCTTTCACGGTAAATTTGCTTCAATCATAGTTGACCTGCTTCCAAAAGTTTCTCCTCTTGACTTGTGGGCCGCTGTTGTCTTTTCACCGTCGACGTTTCACATGGCTGATCTGCTCCACCGTGCTATGACGCTGGAAGAAAAAGAACCTCTCGTGTTATCGGATATTCCTGACTACACAGTGGTGGATATGAATAAAACAAGTTTACTAGGCCGCCTTTTAAGCCCAGACTGCCAGTCAATAACCCTTATGATCGATTACATGCCCACAGCTTGGCGTGTGTATGGTAGAGTTCGAGGCATAACTCTCTCGCATGATCGTTTTCAGTTCATCTTTCACCGTGAGGAAGATCTCCAAACGGTTCTGAAGGACATGCCCTTTTCCTATAATCATTGGTCTATGGTGTTGGAGAGATGGACGTCCTCTGTTCTATGGATATATGGATCCGGATCAGAAACATTCCGGCCAATAACTTCACTGTTAAAACGATGTACAAGCTGGCTGAAGAGATTGGTCGAGTTGAAGAGATTGTGTATGACAATTTTTTTTGCGATTGATAACACACTAGAGGAATCGAAAGTGTTGATAGAAGCTTTGCATTTCACTAGTATTGCTGCTTCTTGGCATCAAGCTTTGTTTAACGCTGAGGTAGGAAGAAGTTCAGTTCGTAATCTGCAGATCTATAAGATCCTGATCAAAGAAAGATGTGAAGAAGTTTTGGATGATCCAATTGCATAGTTGAAGGAATTGAAAGAGACAAATAGTATTGCAAAATATCATACGAGGTTTGAGCTAATAAGAGCAGGAATAAGGATGCCGAAAGAGTATCAGCAGCAATTGAAACCATTCTTATCTAATGCGGAGATGATTGAAAGAAAAGCAAAAGGTTTATGTTATTATTGTGATGAGAAGTATTCACCATAGCATTATATGAAGAAAAGACTCAACTTTTCATGATGGAAGGTACATATTTGGAGGAGTAAAAGAAGAGAAACATGATGAAGTGATTGATTTCGCAGAACAATGTGATATTGCTCACATTTCTTTAAATGCAGTATTTGGAGTGACAGATTATACAACCATGAGAGGTAGAGGATTGTATGGGAATAAAAAGATGTATATCCTCATTGATTCTGGCTAAACTCACAACTTCATAGACATGCACATTGCTAAAATGATGGGATGTAAGTTGGAGCCTGCAGGGTGTGCGAAAGTCTCTGTTGCAGATGGATCAAAGATAGAAGTGTGTGGGATCATAAAGCAATTTTCATAGACTTTTCAAGGTCATCGGTTTACTACTAACATTATGTTGATTCCATTGGTAAGACTTGGCATGCTATGAATACAATGGTTGGCAACATTGAGACCTATCACTTGGGACTTTGGGAATCTAGAGATGCAGTTTAAATGGGTTTCTAAGAAGTGTTTACTGTATGGTATTAAACTCGGATCTGTAAGAGAAGTGAAGGCTAAACTCTTTCAAGGTATGAATGAAACAGATGTTCAGTTGCATATGATCTATGCTTATGAAGCAAATAGAGAAGATCTGTGTTAAATGCAATACAAAGAGAGACGGAGAACGTTGAGAAGTTGACAGCGTGTAGGAACCAAAATTTGCACTGTCAAATTTGTTAGCGGAAGAAAGTCGTTGAGGTTTGGATTCTCTGCGAGAGCCAACGACAAGTGATAAAAAAATGCGGAAAATAAATTGTATAAACCCAGTTTTACTTTCTAATAAAACCCCCAAAAACATCGTATGGTCTTTTCTAAAATGAAACTCAAGAATCTCTTACCAATCTTCTAGATTACTCTTGTACAATGAAACAGAGGAGTTTGTTTCCAGTCCTCTGTTTTGTCTTCGTAAGCTTCTTAGATGTTTTTCTAGTGAATAAACTTACATGTCTAAACATTGAATAAATCCGATGCTCAAAATAAATCTGAGATTTTAATCATAACTTATGGATAAAAAACTAAAATTACGTAACATTTAATCAAACTGGAAGATGTTATTTGTAAAAATTCATTTTCATTTCCATATCTGAACTAAAATCCAAGCACAACACGATTTAGAATATAGTATTACTTAAATGATAATATGAGCCAGATTGTGATTATTAATAAATTATCAAAGTAGATATTCTTTTATTCTTAGCTTTTAAGAATATCATACAAATAAAATACTAAAACACTTTTATGTAAGGACTACTTCTTCCAAACGCAAATACCCTTCAAGAAAAAACGAACGTAAGGTTGGTTTGGGAAGATAATTGGCCAACATAAATCAGAAACAATAGCAATGGTTCCACAGCAAAGTTTTTTAATCTCATGGAATCGTAAAAGAAAAATTGCATGTCGACATTCACTTGAAGTGCCCTTAAGCTCCCTAATGCACGCTTGAGGATCTGTCGGTTGAGTACTCGAATATGACCATGTCATTGCGAAAACAAGAACCAATAGCACAAAAGCAGGCCTCATCGTCTTAGATTCCTTTTTTTTAATCAAATTAGAAATCAAAAGCATCAGTTTATAATACTTATGCGTTGATAAGAGCCATTTTATACTTGTTTTAAAACAATCTTTGAAAATGGAATGTCTAGATATGGTGTTTCCAAATGGGTAGTCTTTTATTTGTAGTTAAGTACATTTGACCTATTCATGTAAAAGAAATAGTATAATAATCATATTAGAGTTATTGCTCATGTTGACTAGTCTCTTAAGTCATCAACAACGATATACAATGGTTGAATCTCTTAAAAATAGAATGTAAATGTTTTAATATGTATACTTACTTGGGATGTGATTATGCTTCACGAGGAGTTTTTGTATTTGTTGTTTGGTCAGGGCACGGATCAGATATCTGGATTTTTGAAGATATTTGTGATTTGTTTCAATTGTTATGGATATCTATTTCTTTAATCTGTTTTGTTTCGAAACAATACGGTCTGGAAAATAAATAGATATTTGCGGATATTTGCGGATACTTACGGATATCTCATTTGTTTTGATTTATACAAATAATCTTAATAATTTGATACAAATTTATTTTGTAAAATATTTTTTGCATGATATAAAGGATAAAAATTAAAAGAAATATTGAATCTACATATTTTGTAAATTTTTAAATTTAATTAACAACTATAATAATACAAAACTTAAAAAAAATTATAATTATCATAAATATTTTTTTTTACTTTTATGTAATACTTTTGTATAAGTAATAATATGAATATAATATGTCAAATTATATGTCAGAATAATAATTATATAGTTTTATACATTTAAAACTTTAAATATAATAAAAATACATGTATTTATATATTGACGGATCGAATCGAATATTCGTTTTCTAAAATTTTAATATTTGTGACTAGGGTCAGTCCGTCCTAGGACGGAATATATTTTAATAAATCATATATAAGTGGAATTGATTGAAAACTTTTTTAGCCAAACGCTATTGTCCATATGTTTTTACATTCACTTACCCATTTTTAAAGCCCAAAATCTATATCACTTGTTTTTTTGTCAACCTTTGTATTATAAAGCCTGTGGGCTACAAACTAGTACAAATAGAATTCAAAACAAGGTCTAATACAAAATTTAAGCCCACTCTAAACCCTAAAATTAAAAGATAGAGATGAAACAGATATAGACATCTGTCTATCAACGTGTCTGAGTATCAAGTTTAGGTGGGGAACACGTGTTGCACATGGACATGCTTTCTTCGCCAGTTGAGCAATGTTGCCGGAACAGTCTCACCGCTTCCAAGCTCAGAAAGTGGACACAGTTTTGATTCCATTTGCTTGCTTCCCTCTCTTATCCGCCTCTGCCTCCAAGGATCTTCATCATCCACGCTGGATATTAATACTCCAGTAGCTCCAATCGATTCATAATCAGCCATCGTTGAAACACTTGTTATAAGCAAGCTTCAACTCCGCTTAGACTGAAATAAACCATGGTTTGCAAAGCTTGAATCTTTTATCTCCGAAGAATACTTCACTCGTCATCAATTAAGCCAAGATTGATTTCCTCAGAGAATACAGATCAAGGATGACCAGCAGTAGAAAGATTCAGTTCTTGGTAAAGCAGATGGGATATGAAGATGAAACAAGAGAATTGAAGTTTTAACCATTTAAAACCCATTTCTAGTCGGATACTTTATTGAAATCAACTAAAAACAGAGATAAGTAAATATCATGAAGATCTGCTCTGTTTTTCAATTGAACACAACAAAATCACCAAAGTGAAAAGAAAATCGCCAAAGCGAAACAAAAGGTCGATCCAGAGATCGAATTTCTATAAACAGACAAACAAAATTGAATCTCCCTTGTGAAAGATATGGATTTGGTAACAAGGGAGGTTCGAGAGAAAACTCTCTCTCAAGAGAGGAGAGAAAGTCCTTTTGAAAGATCCCAAAATCTATATCACATTTATCCAAACAATTTTGGATTAATAATTATAAAGGACATACAACCCAAAGACTAAATAAACCTCATCCAACCTATATAATATGTTTCAAACCGCAATTCTTAATATAGACATAACTATCAAAATCAAACATAATAAATCTTAACGTATATAATTTTTTCCATGCACAAATATTCTTAAAATCATAAACGTTATTTCTCTTGCAAATGCTAACACAAAACACACGCAATAAAAATACAATAATACAATTTTATACATCAGCTATAAAGTATCTGAGCTCTGGTACAAATACTCATCATATTTGCTTTTCGAGGATCCATGGAATGGCGAGTAAGCTGAATCTGAGTGTTTTGTGTATTTGATCGTAGCTATAGATGGAGTTGTGTTGCAGGTGTCTTATATAGGAGATAACATGGTGGGGACCAGGGGGAAGCCGCACTATAGTCTATGGGTGCCTGTGCACCCACTTAAATAATTAGATTTTCAATTTTGTATAAATCTCTATGTATAATGGTAAAAACTACTTTGGTGCACCCATAATGTTTGAAGTTCGTGTCTCTTTCTGCTTGTATTTTTTTTTTTTATCATTGGTGCACCCAATACAAAAAGACTCTAGATTCGCCGCTGGTGGGGACTGTTTTGTTTTTCCACTATGCGAATGCAAAGTAACTCTTTTGAAACCATAATGTTACAATTATGACATTTGTGTTAATTGTAAATAATTAAGTTTTAACGTCTACTATAACATGGATCAAGTGATTTCTATTTTTGATGGATCGAGTGATTGTCTGTGCCTATTCAGTGACTTTGTAACTACTCATACATAAAGCTTTTATGAGACAGAGTTTTCGTATGTCAAATGCTTAAAATCTTTATTATAAAGGCTGCCGAATTTTGTTCCAATCAAATATGCACATATTTTTTAGTACCTGATATTTTTCTTTAAACCCCCTTTTTAAAACTGAAATTGACTAGTATTGATTTTCTTTGAAGTATCAATAATTTTTGAGTGTGTTCGTTCCATCTCTGAAATTGTCTGTTTAATTATCTGGCTGTCATTTTGTTTTGTCAAGAAATTATTAATATCTACAAATTAAATTATGCTCTGAAGAAGCAGCTATACCAGACTTCTCACTAAATATCCTTAATGGTTTTATTAATATCTACAAATATAATGCTTTATATAAGAATATAAAAGTATTATAACAGTTTATATAAACTTTTTTAGTTTACTATTTTATGTATTTTATAAATATCAAAATTGATCAACATTATTACTTTTTGACAATTTCAATGATTAGTTAGCGTATCTTTCTTTTCGATAATTTCAAAATTTAAAGATTAGTTATTATTTTTTTGACAATTTCAACGATTATATTTTCTTTTTAGATCTAATTAAAATAAATAAAAATTGAGAATCATCGACCAATCAAATTATTAGTGGTTTATAAAACATGTGAGGATTTTATACGATTTAAAAATTTTCGTTTATTATATTATATAGGGTATAAATACTATAAATAAGAAATCAATCGTTATCGGTCTTTCCATAATTTGAAAATTAGTTACCACAAGTTTTTATTTGTAATATTCTTTAGATTATTTCTGTAAGTAATATTACAATTATAAAATCAACGACCAATCAAATTATAACAATTTTCTAAAATCTCACCAGTACCAGTGATCGAACATGTAAACAAATGTCACTAAAATGACTTCTTATTTAATATATACGAAAATTTTCTGAAACTTTACCCGTGATCGACCCGTAAACAAAAGTATGACTTTTCATTTAATATATAGAAGGATTTAGTTTTTTTTTTGGTTCATGAGACACTCATAAAAATCTGGCCAATGGACATGCCGTCAGAATATTTTTTTTTTTGAAAAAGAAATGCAGTCAGAATATTTCCCTTCATTCATCTTATTTTTACCAGACTCATTAACTTTATCACTTCTGACTTTTCGATTTTAGAGATCTGAAATCCGTAAGAATATTTATAAATTTGATTTAATTTTGGTTTAGTTTTCCTATTTTGATACCCTTCAGTTCTTTGGTTTCAGATAAATGTACTTAGGCTTAATTCTAACATTAATAGAATAATCAAAATAAATTTGATATGTTCCCTTAAACTTCTAAAATAATTGAGATTCTTTAGCTATTTCATAGGATAATTTTACATATTTGATAGTGAGGATCTTTCATGTGCTTTTTATTCATGATTAAATTAGAAAGTTGTAAGGAAAAACCTATGTTTTCCAATTTATCTTTGATATATCTATTATTTTAAACTATCTTTAAGATTATATATTATTTTATTCAACAGTGTTCAGCGAGACCCAGATAGCGTCTCCAAGCAAGTCATCATAAGTTGACTGAAAAAGCCAAGTCATCACGAGTATATTCCAGCATTTGTATCGGGAATTACCTTTAGAAGTCAGACACTCTAGATAAATTTGACGTCTCAAAAACTTAATTTTCTCTACAAATTTAGTAAAATTAGAAAATGGTATTTGTAACATTATTATTTAATTTAATTTTTATTGATGATACGGATTGAAGTCTAGTCATACATAAATGGTATTATAAGCAAAAATATGTATTAATTAATTATTTTCACTTTTTAAAATATCATAAGAATAAAATACTCAAAACTTCAATGTAAATTGGGCTTTGTGCAAATAGACTTCACAAAAAAACGAATGTACGGCATGCTCGGGAAGATGACTGGCCAACAGAAATCTGTAACATTAGCAACATTATCACAACATGCTTTCTTGAGCGCACCGAATCCGAAATGAAAATGCAAAATCTCCTTTAGCTGATGGCGGCATCCTTCCGTAGTGTCCTTAAATGCGGTTAGACACCCTTGAGGATCTGTCGGCTGAGCATTCGGATATGACAAAGTCATTGCGAAAACAAGAACCATAATCAAAAAAGCAGTTCTCATCATCTTAGATTCCTTTTGATTAAGCAAATTATATAAATCAAAAGAATTTAGTTGATAGTGCTTGTTTTTCGATGATGATGATAGAGCCAATTTATACTTGTTTTATACAATCTTTTTAAATGGAATGTCTAGATATGGGTTTAGCCAGTCTTTTATTTGTAGATTTACATTTGACCTGTTCATGTAAATAAATAAATATGACCACGTTAGAGTTATTATTCATCATACCCAGCCACTTAATTAGTATTCTTTACTTATTCATCTTTTTGACTAGATTCTTAGACTTCATTACTTGGTCAAATATATTATTCATCTTAGCGTCTTTTATTTGTAGATTGAGAATATTTGACCTGTTTATGTAAATAAATAAATATGACCACGTTAGAGTTATTATTCATCTTACCCAGCCACTTAATTAGTATTCTTTCCTTATTCATCTTTTTGACCAGATTCTTAGACTTCATTACTTAGTCAAATATATAATAGAGAAAATGATCTTTTAATTCTAAACTTTCAAAAATAGATCAAAAAAAAATTTGACTTCAAAATAGGGCACTTAATTCCTGAACTCATAGTCAAATAAGAAAAAATCTTGAACAATTGTTTGACCAAGCCTTTTTTAACACTATAATTAATCTTCCATTAATTAATCTTCCATTAATTTATTTGACAGAACTTAAGTGTCTAAACAATGTAGTTTTGCTAAAACTAAGGATGGGCAAAAAAACCAAACCAACCCGATCCAACCAAACTCAAACTCACCCAAACCAAACCAACCTCTATGTCTAAATCATTTGGTTCAAGATTTTAGCAACACAAATGGTTCGATTTGGTTCGATTTAGTTTTATTTTTAACCAAACTAAACCGAAAAACCAAAGTATTTTTAGTTAGACAAATATATTAATAAAATTAAGATTTAAAATATTTAACCATTTAATATAAACAATTAAACAAAATTTTATACATTTTACTTCTAAAATAATATAATCAACATAACTAAAATAAATAAAAGATTTGAATCTCATACATTAAAATCAAAACCGAAGAATTGCTTGTGATATCTATATTACGTTTAAAGATAATAATATAAAATTATTGGATTAGTTCTTCTATATTTTTATTGTATTTAAATATGACAAAATAATGATTTAGTGTCAAATGATGATATGTTTATGTTTTTATAAATTATATCTTGTAACAGAACTAGACAAAACTAAAAAAAATCAACTCGACTGAACTGAACAAACACAAACAAAACCAAATTAAACCGAACCAAACACAAATCAAACCGAACTAAAATTGAACCGAACATACACCGAATGAAAGCAAAATTGAACCAAACAGAACACAAACCAAACTAATTTGGGTTGACTTTGGTTAAGGTTTTTCTAGACCCAAATAAACCGAACCGAACCCAAACCGAACTCATAATTAAACCAAAATGTTCACCCCTAGATAAAACGATAAACACGAAAAGTTCTAATTTTCATATTTCTTGAATCCCTAATTTTCATCTATCCCTTCACAAACATCTCTCAATATCATTACTAAACATTACCAAACAATCAACGCAAACCCTCTTAAAATTCATTACTATATTTAGCCGTGGGCATTCAGTTCTCGGTTCAGTTCCAATTTGGTTCTTCAGTCTTTGGTTCTAAAAGTTTATGATATGTTATGTTATTTAGGAAGTTTGTTTCGGTTTTAGTTCAGTTCGGATAACAAAGTAGGAACAAGCTTATATCCGAAATAATATCAGATCCCATTCAGTTATGGTTTAGTTTCAGTTTTCGGTTAAATTGGGTTAAAAAAGTAAAAAAAGATCAGGGGTTTTCACTTTAAATATCAATTTTTGGGCTTTCAAATAAAAATTTAGATAATTTAGATAATAAGCATTTTAGATAAAAAAAATGATTCTATTAATTCATTTTTTGTGTTTTTGACTTGTAAATATTATTTTAAAACTAAATATAGTTAATATTTATAAATATATAAATTATATTATAGATATTCAGATACCCGTTTGATTCTCGATTTAGTTCCAGATTTTGATTCTAGAGATATAAGACACACTAGTATAATTGAAAATTTTAAACCCCAATTTCATGTTTCGGTTCAGTTTGGTTCTTTGGTTCTGGATAAATATCAAAATGCAATCCATGTATTGAAGTAAGTGGTACTTAAATTCTTTGTCAACATATGTCTTAAACATATATTAATCAAGAAAAACCAATATTTAACATGTCTTAAACATATATTAATCAAGAAAAATATAGGGGTAATAGTGAGACTAAAATTATCAAAAAATATCACTGCTATTTAACTAATTCAAGCTTATTTTATGGTTATCCAATATGTAAGTGTGTCTATTAAAATATAGTAGGGTCCAGCCCGATGTTTATAATTGTCTAATACATGTGTTGGGCTAACTACATTATATAAAACCTACGAAACTGATAAATCTAGGAGTGGGTAAAAAAACGAATTCAAAAATCAGAACCTATGATTCAAAATCGAATCAGACCTAAAATGTAGCAAATATGATCTGTTTTATGGTATTTTGAGTTATGAGTGCTATAAAGATCGAACCCAAACTCGAATGAATATTCAAAAAACTCAAAATTTTTAAAAAATAACCTAATACCAAACACAATTTCAATCCTAAATATATATAAGGAAAAATTCCATAAAAATATCCAAACTAAATTTTATTAAGCTTTTTAATACCCAAACTTTTTCACTACCCAGTTTAATACTCCAACTAATTATTTTGCTCATTTTAATATCCAAACTTTTTAAAATGTGCCCATTTTAATACTCGAACTTTATTTATTTTAATAAAAATACTAATAAATTTCAAATAAAATTTTTAAAAATCTCTAAAATTTACAAAATAAACTCAGAAAATTCTAATTTTTTTTGGTGTTTGAGAAACAAAAATAACTAAATACTGTAAAATATTAAATTTTGTAATAAAATTTCTAAGTTTTAAATATTCTATTTAGTTTGTTTTCTGAAATAAAAAATGAAATTTATTTTTATCATTCAAATTCATTTATTTTTTGAAAAAATAAATTTTCCATGGTTTATCTACCTTCTTTTCTAAATCTTAAAATAAAATTAGAATTTTTAATATTTTTTATTAGATTTTTGAGATTTTATTAAGTTTTGTTTAAAACTTATTAGTATTTTTATTTGAATAAATAAAGTTTGGGTATTAAAGTGGGTACATTGTTAAAAGTTTGGGTATTAAAATGAGCAAAATAATTAGTTGGGGTATTAAACTGGGTAGTGAAAAAGTTTGGGTATTAAAAAGCTTAACAAATTTAGTTCGGTTATTTTTATGGAATTTTTCCTATATATAATTATATTTTGTATTTTATCAAAATAAAAGTGCTATATGAATTAAATATGAAAAATATATTAAATAGATACATTAACAAATTTTTTTTCAATTGTTTCATTTGAATAAATTATTCACTCATAATTAAAATAGGTTAAAATTCGTAAACCATATAATATTTTTATACAAAATAAATTTATTTACATAGGGTAAACTTTTATACCTACAACCATATATTATTTATTTATTTATTTTTAAACTCTCAACAATATATTGTTTAAAATGTTTATATAGAAAATATAATAGTGTATAATAACCTTTTAGTTCATATAATATTTTAAATATGTTATTTTAAAAGTATGAAATTTTAGTAATTCATTTAAAATATTAATGACAAATCAAAGTTTAATTATAATTTTTTAATTATAATAAAATCTGCTGAGAAAAATTGTAAAATATTACCAAATATTCAAATATTTTTTTATAAAATAATGTATTAATGTAGTAACAAAAAATAATTCAAAATTCATTTAATCTTCCAAACTCAAAAATAGTAATGTTATTTTTCAAAGTTTTATTGAAAAATATAAAATTTTAAAAATAAATATTCAAACTCGAAATAATAATATTTAAATTTTACAAAAGATAAAATCAAAGATAATAAAGAATAACTATTGACAACTATTGCATTGTGGATGCTTCTTGGGAGTCACCATATGAAAATATTGGTGTAAGGTGGTCTGTGTTTAGCAAAGAAGGAACTCTAAAGCTTTGTGGAAGCTCTAGAATGGAATATACTAACTCACCATTAGTAGCAGAAGAAATGTCAATATTATCAGCAATTCCGCAGTTACATGCTCTGTCTAATAACAATGTAGTTTTTCTAGGAGACTGTTTGGAACTAATGAGAATTCTTGGTGTAAATTCAGAAAGAAACTGAGCAAATAATGAATATATAACTGAAACCTACCTATCATCCAAGAAATCAAGACCTTAGGTCCTTAGCTTCATGTCATAATTTTAGTTTCATTCATATATCCCTATAAATTTAACCGTAGACGTCTCTATCGCAATGTTTGTGACATATGGAAAATTGTCGCAAAACGAGAACTATGGAAAATTGTCTGTATTGGATATTTGTGAGCCTGTGAATTTGTAAAAGAGCCCATAATGATTGTTTACCAACATGAGCCACATCCCACATCGCGAACAATGATATATCTATGGCCAAACACTTCTTCATTTTCCCGAATGGTTATCAGCGACTTCGAATTAGGAGCCCTCGTCATCATATTCCTCGATAAATCCCGCGCTCTCCTGCGGAATTCAAATCTTCTCCATCGCATGGAGGATCCGGCCACTCCACTCCCATCTCTCTCGAAGCGCCCTCGAAAAGAACCAATCTCCGCGATTTTAATATCAGATTCTGATATAACTCCCTATAAGCAACCGCCTGAATCTTCTTCCCTTTTGTTCGTACCTGATACACCTCTCTCTGATGGTTTCTCCATCCGCAATTGTTCAAACCGCGAATACAAATTTTCCGGTTAGTCAATCCTATATTCTCAATAATATGTATGGTTTCTGTTACTGTAGAATTTATACTTGAATCTTATTAGGTAAACGAGTGATATCTCTGGATTCGGAGTTTGAGGATAGTCCTCGACCTGAAACTTCGAAGAAGAAGTACGAACCTGTGCTTGCTAGGGAGCCACATCTAGGATTGGAACCTGGATATATCGATGCAGGTTGTAGCGAAGCTAACTATGAAAATGCTAGAATACCTGAGAGAAGCATAGGTACGTTTCCCCCCCCCCCCCCCCCCAAGAAACCAAACTCATATGTGTGTACGTTATGTATATCTATCAAAATCAAAGAAGCATGCATGATGAACACTAGGTATCCTTGTCTATGTTTCCTCGTTTTGGAATTTCACTAGGCAAACGGGTAATAATATCTTTGGATTCTGAGTTTGAAGACAGTCCTCGACCTGATACTAAGGAACCGCGCTGTTGGTTGGATTCTAGATCAAGTGTTGCAGATTCTACTGAGGCGAGTACTGGTATGCTTACCCAAAAACCAAACTCTTAGGATTAGATGAATTCATTTGTCTTGTCAACTTAGAAATGGTGGGTGATGTTTTCTTTTCAGCTGGTAATACTAATTGGATGCATGAAGTCTGTGTTCCCTCTTCGCTGACAAATGATACTATCGAGGTACTTATCTGGAAGGAACCAGTACCCTATTGTTCACATTGACTCTATTTTCTGTATGTTTTTTTAGCAAAACTGTGTGTTTTGGCAATTACCGTGATTAGTTGATGTCTTCGTTGTTGAGGTCGTGCCATTGTTGGTTCTTTCATTTGTTACTCTTATTGAAATTGATTGCTTTTTTTTGCTGTTATTTTGATTTATTCATAAAAATCAGGTTGATTCTGATCAAGAAAAAGAAAATATAAGCATCGAGAAGATGGGTCGAAAAAAGCAGATCAGAAGTTACAAAACTAGAACTCTTACGGGTGGAGAATTGCCCAAAAAGCAGCTGTCAAAAGAAGAAAAACTCCTTGCAATGGAGGAAAAGAAGTTAAGAAAAGAGGTAAGTGCTCTTCTATATTTAATTCCTGATGAATAGTTAACTGGGTTCCATCATCCAGGAAGAGAAGTTACAGAAAGCGATTGAAGCTGAGCGTAAGAGGTTAGAGAAGGAAAAGCAGAAATGGGAAAAGGGGAAGTTAGCCCTGAAGTCTATTGTTGCTGAGATTGATACTAAAGTAGTTGAAGGATCCATTGGAGGTAAGGAAGTTCTATATTGATTGTAATTATGAATGGTAGTCTGTGACAAGTATAGACACTGAGTGCTTCTGGTATTAATGCTAACACAGGACTTCTACTTTCAAGGTTCTCTGAGAAAGGCATTACATTCCGTGTAGCTCCTAATCCTATTGAGAGATCCATTATCTGGACGATGACTATTCCAGAGGATATTGCTCCGGTTCGAATTAAATCTCAGTCACTTTGATTTTTTGAATTTGTTTAAATGTTTATTAACTTGCTTTCATCATGAGTCTCATAACTGACATGTTGAAATTAGTTCTTAGAGCCCAGAACTTGCAAGTAGAATCATCTCCCTAGTTTAGTCCCTATCCTTGTTTATTGTGTTTCAAAGTCTTTCTATGATTTATGGATCATACTCTTCTGTGTTGCTAATTTCTTTTCATCATACGTTTAGTGGTGGTAGTTAAAGCTATGATTTTCCATCTCTCAATTGTCTTCCTTGCATATGTGCAATGTTTATCAAAATTGTTTTGCTTTTATGTCCCCAAAAGTATGCTTACGTTTAAACACCCATCATTAAGAAATTGATAACTTTTTATTAGAAAGATAATGGTCCTTCATAGTTCATAACACCTGACACTAAATTGAGTAACATTTTATGAAATATAAATAGAACCAAAGCAAGAGATCCCTTTATCTATGGGTTGAAGGTGCTTAGAAGATCAATACTACTAAACTATATGAATCATTTGTCTTAATGTTTTATATTAATGTTAATTTGCATCTTTTTCTTCTTTTCTCTACTGCAGGCTTTCCCAGAAGAGGCAACGATTTGTTATGTCTTACTAGTGTATGAGGCAGAAGAATTTTGTAACCTTGTTGCTGATGAAAAATTTCTTGAAAACATCAGAAGAGTTCAAGACCGATATCCATCCTATACGGTGTGCTGTCTCACCAATAAGTTAATGCCTTATGTAAAGAAAAGGTGTGTTTAGAAGGTAAACTGGTTTTACGTTTATCATTATGAAGAAGCTGAATAGAACTAATCTTCTAGGGAAAAGGAAGAGTACAAGAACCCTGGAAGTTGGAGACGGCCTCCCATCGATGAGGTAATATAGTACCTGATGAGCATGTCTTGAGAGGATATCTTCTTTATTGCTTCCTGAAACACACTTCCATGGTATGTGATGTGTGTTTACAGGTACTTGCAAAATTAACTACTCATTATGTTAAAGTACATTCTAGAGACTGTGTAGACGAGGCTGAGGTCGCTGCACATGTGGTTGGTTTAACTACCAGTCTGGCTTCTTGTCAATTCAGGTATTAAAATCTACACGATTTTGGGTACAAAGTATGGTAGAAAGTAGTTTCAATTTCTTCCCGGAAATCACTGATTTGAGTTGGAGAATTCCACAGAGCAAAACATCTCCGGATGTATCTCCATGCAGTTAAACTAGTTAATAATATAAAGATCTCACATCAAAAGTTTATGTTAAACCTACAGAACCATCTTATATGTGGCCAATTCTGTATTTTGTCTACATGGTTTTGAAGTAAATCATTTGTTTGATGCACAGGAAGAAACTAACTATGTTATCAGTAAACGCTAATGGTGCATTAGTCTCCAAGGATTCAGTTGACAAACATTTGATTAAAAAGAGTCCATGGTAAGTGAAGTCAATTAAACGTTTTAAGTTTCTACGAATCATTTTTAATAAGATTTGTTATAGGTTAAAAGCATTAGTGGCAATACCAAAGGTGCAGCCAAGATACGCAGTAGCAGTGTGGAAGAAATATCCATCTATGAAGTCTCTTCTTAAGGTTTATATGGATCCTAAAATACCAGTGAGTGAAACTTGCCTATTTTCTTATTTATTTCAGATTTTATCATTTTACCGGTTTTCTGAAGGAAGTATAATTGGAAACACAGATTCATGAGAAGGAATTTCTACTTAAAGACCTGAAAGTAGAAGGTTTAGTAGGAGGAGATATAAGGTTAGGTGAAGTTTGTTCAAAGAGGATATACAGAGTTCTTATGTCATCAGGTGGAACAATTAAGACTGATGATGTTGAAAACGGTGCTGCATTTTTCACACATTAGTGTCGTAAGCAGTCAAGGTTTTGATCAAAGGAAAACTCATTTCTAATATAAATTACATGTTTGATTCCTTTCTAGTTTTGATCATAATATGATAAAATTTCAACAAAGTAGTTTTTAAAGTTTTCTTTTTTAGAAAAGAAAAATCCATCTCTAATTGGGTTATTTAACTTATTAGATTTGGTTTGGATGTTATGATGTTCATGATCGTGTTGGATAGGGTACGAGAAATGATATGTAGGACGACCGAGTGGTTTGGTATTGTGGCCACAATCCCATAGTCCGCTTTTTTACCCCCTAAATTTGTGCCTTGTTTAAGTGGCTTTCGATTGATCTGGCAGCTATGAAAGATCTTATTATAATTGAAAATTCAGTCAAAAAATTATTACAAATATGACTTGAATGTTTTTGCATGGTGAATAAACAAACAATGGTTCAACTTCAGTAATTCTTATAGAAAATGAAAGAAAAATATCAAGTCTTTGTATATTTTCTAATACTTATCCCGATGTTTGCCCCACTACTTGTTACTCATTAATAAGTAGTTGTTACTCATTAATAAATATTTGTTATTTACAAAATTATGATATTTTAATTTTAAGTGCTTGCAAGTAATTAGATATTTTAGACATACTTGATTTTGGCAAGTAAAACATCAAGTAACTTGCAAGTATAAAATACTAAATCAAGTACAATACTAAATCAAATTACTTGAACGGGCAAACTGAATAGAAAATATCCTTTTAACGGAATTTCTGAATTTGCTAAAGTATTTTGTAAAGGAAAACAAAAATTAACAACTAAAAGTCTAAAACAAAGTGGCACACACCAGAAGATGAATAAATGAAGCTAAGCTACACAAAGCACAAATGAGGACAAACAAGCTGTTACAAATGAATTGAATCACTAATAAACAATTGTAAAGATTAAAGAAAAAGTAGTAAATCACCAAACCATTACATTACAATACAAAACTATATACATGTAGCATTACAATGATCAAAACGATAATAGAAAAATTTGCCAAAAACAAGTTTTGATTGAACAACTCTCGCATCAACAAAAATAATAATAAATATAAATGAAGTGGTGCTTTTACTTGTTAGACCACTGAAATTCGATTTCAAGGTTTCTGGGGCCACTTTTGCTTTCTGGTAACAAACTGTATTCACCTGCAACTGCTCCCAGCATTACCACCCGGTCGATTTGGATCGTTACTTTCCCGAATGAACTCTGTAGAAGAGCCACTTAGTTCAGATAGACCACAAAACTGAATTAGTTGAATACGAGTGAAGTTTGATGGATATATACCTTTCCCATTTTGCTCTTGTTCTTGCATGAAATGTGCAGTTTTTGACCTTTGGGAGGGCTCTCAAATGACCATGAGAAACTCTCGTCCCACTCTGGATTTGGACCGGTCGATATCACCTGAATAAAAACAGAACGATAGAGTTAGTAAGTTTTTACTAGCCACAGTAAGCTGTGAAAAAAAAAATGATGAGTCGTTTCTTACCTTGGTTTGTCTAGGAGGCGTGTTACCAAGTGTTATCTTGCAGAACACGCTAGGATTACCAACGGATTGCTTCATGTTATTACCTCGTTTGATTGTCACCACTAGAGTTCCCGGCAAGCATTGCAAGAGGAATTCAGCTTTCTCCTGGAACCGGGGTGGACCTGATTGAATTAGGTACTGAAGTAGAGGGATGGCGTCTGCAGCAGCAACCGACTGGGCCCTGGAAACTTCAGCAGGACAGGCTGACCAAGCTTGTCTCAGAAGAAACAACGCATCCAAGGCAGCTTCTTGAGTTGCCTCAGACCCTGTCTTAAGGGATGTAACTAGATGCGGTATACTTAGAGTTGCAGGCTCGGTGGCTCTTAGGCGAGGGAAGTTGTTAAACAAAGAGTTTAAAGCTTTTAGATACTCGTCACTCACGGTTCCAGTGGCCCATAAGTCCTTCTCAATAGCAGCTGCAAAGCAAAAAACAGAGATAAGATGAATAACAGGACTGAGCAGATCGAATTGATGAAAAAAGAACGGATATTTTTCTCACCAGTTATTGCTCTGACGGTCTCGCTAGATGCGTACTCTTGCACGGTGTTATTAGAGAAGAGTAGTTTTACGAACATTGCAGCCTGAACAGATGTATCCGGGTCACTGGAGCTGATCAGATCTAAGACGACCTGCACACCACCTGCCTCGGCAACCGCTCTTTTGTTGGAACGGCTATACATAACAAGGTTCTGCAGAGCACATATAGCCACTACTTTCATTTCTTCCGTGGGTTGTTCTTCAAGGACATTGACTAAAGCACGGCAAGCAGAAGCTGCGTCAGTGCTTCTAGCTAGTGCCTCGTTCTGGAAAAGATCACCTAGAGCCAGAGTTGCCAATAATCGCGCCTGCTGAGCTTGAGTCTGTGGATCCAAGAGGTACTGGGACAAGGGTAATATCGCAGTCTTGGTGGCTTTTGAATTTCTGATCTTCACGTTGTTTAGAAGTACCTCGAGTAGTCTCGCTGCTGTGTCCTCACACTGATGAGACCTTAGAAGATCAAGAAGAGCTTCTATGGCTCCGCTTTCAGCCATAGATTCAGCACTTGTTCCATCGTCACTTTCCAACACTAGAAGAGTGTTGAGTGCACCAACCACGGTGTTTTCAGATGCAGAGCGTAGCAGTCTTACGAGAACAGCAACAGGAACTTCCAGGTAAAACTCAGAGCTAAACTGCAAGATGATTACCAATATTGATGCTGCTGACTCCCACAAAACATTGGAAAGCGATGGATCGGCTTGCAGTATCACCTTGGACAGCTCACTCACACCACCTTCTTTAGCTATTTCATTTGGCCATGTTAGAGCAATGCTAACCAGAGCTTTCACAGCTCTCTGCTGCAGTAGGTGTATACCAGATCCAAGGACATGGATTAAGGGACCAATCGCATGTTGTGTTAATGGATCCTTCTGCAGATGCTCCTCCAAGAGCAAATGAGACAGAAGCTCAGCTGCCAATTGCTGTACTGCTGGGGATGTAGAATCCAGCAGTGGGATTAGAGGCTCAATCACTTGGTGCGGATTAAGTGTATAATCAGCTCGGCATTGCGGATGTTCTAAGATATTAACTAGAACTTGCAGCGCACTGTGCTGCCCGTCAGGTCCAAACTCCAGCCTCGTCAGCAAATTGAAAAGAGGCTCAACCACTTTCGCAGCAGATTGGCCCTTGGCAATAGTAGCGTTATTTGTAAGGATGCGAAGTAGTTCTGATAATGCTGCGCAAAGAAAATCCGGAGCTTCATGGAGAATATCAAGTACGCAATCGATAACTCCAGCTTTCACCATTTCCAGTTTACATGAAGGTCTGTCCTTACCTAGCTTTACTAGAGCCCTTGATATAGCCTCATGGAGTACATAATTTCTACCATATAGGAGGCCAACAAGAGGAACCACAGCACCATGAGCAGCAACTAGTTCAGCCAGTTGTTCATCATCGACAAGCTTGTCCAGCGCCCGCACAACTGAATGTTGTGCCGGGCTGAATTCACTCACAAGGAGAGAGACGAGAGGCTCAACACAGCGGGCTGCAGCAACCGTAGACCTAATCCTTGTATTTGCAAACAGAACATAGCACAATTCTGCTGCATCCCCCTTCAGTTCCATCGAACAGTTTGAAGAAAGGATCCTGCAGAGAACATCCACCGCATTCATCTCCACATCCGCGACTGCCAGTGCCCGAGATGGGTTATCACTCAACAGCCTAACAAGTGCAGCAATAGCAGCATGTTGCTCCCTCTCTGAACCAGTACTGAGAATTTCTACCAATGGCTGAACAGCTTGTCTAGAAGACTCTGCGTTTCTTATATGGTCTGCAGTAAAGAGGCTACCCAATGCCTTGGCGGCACTGTATCTTGCTCCTCTTCCACCTAGTCGCAGAACTGCTACCAGTTGAGAGACAGCGCCAAATGCTGACTCGTGCCTTCGAATTTCAGCACTGCTAAATAAAATGCCTAAAAGAACTGTTGCAGCTTCCTCTTGCTCATCCTGAGGTCCAAGAGAAAGATATTTGGAGAGCCCCTCAAGAGCACCTGACTCTACCATGACAATCATGTTTTGTGGACAGTCTCCAGCAAGCAGAGTTAGAAGATTAAGTGCAAGTAGAGGAGCACCGGGGCGATCTGGAATTGGTTTAAGAAGTTCAACCAGTAAGGGAATCGCCTTTCGTGAAGTAGCCCCAACTCTGATATCTTCAACTCGAAAAAGCCTCTCAAGGGCAACTTGGTCTGGGTAACGCACTAGCATAAACTCCTGTGACAACTCCAGAAGTTCTTTTATGTCATCATCAGAACAACCAAGCAATGATATGAACCCAGCCGCAGCACCGGAGTTCGCAACAGAGAGAAGAGTTCCCCGACTACCATTACAGACAAGACTAGAGAGCGCTTGTGCTGCAAAATACCTGTCTGCATATTCCTCTGACCTCACAAGATTTGAGAGCACTGGAACAGCTTTCATTGTTGCATTTGCGCGAGTGATTTCTCTGTCCTGGAAAAGTATGGCTAGCAGTAAAGCACAGACCCAAATGTTGGTGTCTTCTCCATTATCAGCCTGCAATGTAGTGAAGTATTAGCAGTTAAAACAAGATAGACAACAACCTAGTGTTCAATGTAAAAAGCTAGCACAGATTCATAATATGGCTTTTTATAATATGCTTCTAATAAACTGTGATCTCGAAGAATGCAATCTATAAGAGAGTTGAATACCTGGAGAAAACGGTTGCCTATTCTATCAGTAATCAACTCGATGCCTTCTGACTCCAATATAACTGCTCTGCTTTTTTCATCATGACAAGAAAGAACCGAGAGCAACCAGATGGCTAAGTTGTCACCAGAAATAAGTGTTACCCCCGTGGAACCCTCCCTTCTTTCTGTTGCCTCTTCTTCTTCATCTTCCTCCTTTTCTTTAGGATGAATGCATATGTAGATATTATCTCTCTCATCCTTCTCCTGATCTTGCACAGAAATCTGAGGTGAATCTAGAATCCGCACAAGTGCTTGAACGAACTTAGCACACAATTGTGAGTCGTTCAGATTCTCTATCATCCTCTGGTCGTCAACTTTGGCAGCACATATAACAATAGCAGCTCCACCAATTTTTATTTTAGGGTCCCTGGAATTTATCACTCTTTTAGCAATGGATGACACGCAATCTCTGGCGTTGTTGACCATGTTTCCCAAAACTATAGGCTGATCTCGGCAAAGTCTTGACAACACTTCAATAGCTTTATCCTGTAAAGAGGGATTGGAGACACTCACTATAGATGAGACTATTGGGGCCATACTGTTAGGGGATTCAGCCAAAACAACCCATGCTGGCTTCACATTTCCAATAACTCTTGACCTTGAGAATATAGCTAGCGCATCTAGGGCCTCGGAAATTGCATCAGATCTTCCGTCGGCAGATTCTAGAAGAGACACTAAAGCAAGCACTGTTCCAGCTCGGTTCACAGAATCTGTCAACGCAGAATTAATTTGGTGGCGACTAAGCAGGCGAGCAATTGCTGCAGCAGCAAGGGTCTTCCCAGACACTGTTCCTTCACGTAAGATTCTAGTAGCTGACAAAATAATTTCTTCGACAACGACCTTCTCTGACACTTCACTGTCCAATATAAGATTAGCCAACGCGCACATTCCTTGCTCAGCGACTTCTAGAACGGATGAGTTCGCGAGAGAAATCAGAGTAGGCAATGCTTCTCTGCCGGCAATGGCCACATCTCGATTCTCCTTAATTGAGAGTAAAATTGCAGCCATACAGCGGGAAGACTCAACAAGGATCTTCTCAGAATCCACATGTAAAAGTTTTATGGCCGACAAAAGAGTTTTGAGGGCTAAACCACTCTCACGCAAATCCTTTCTGCTCTGGAAGATAGCTGCAAGAGCTGAGGCAGAATTTGCTTGAGTTTCTTCTTTAGCAGAGCTCATCAACTTGATCATTGTCTCAATAGCATCATTTGAAGCACTGCCTTCACGTAACATGTCACTGAATGGGACCACAGAAAGCATGCTTTTTAATGCATCCAAAACATACATTTTAGACTCAGGTAGCTCGCTGGTCAGCAAAGCAGTAAGCTGACTGATTGTTGCCGTATCTGATTTATGAATCAAATGATTCAACGTCTTGGCAGCAATTTCCTTACCATTGGCACTGCCGTTCTTTAGTAGCCATAGAAGAGCAGGGACTGCATCAGCACTTTCAACACAAGCGCGTATATCTTCACTGTGGTTGCACAAGTTCCTAAGGATGGTTGCAGAGTCTTCCCTGGCTTTGGCAGACCCTGTCTCTAGAATCTGAACAAGTGGAGGTATACCTCCAGCGGCAGTGATGGCCCACTTGCTTTCATCATTTTCGTTAGACAGAAGGCATAGAAGTGCAACAGCGCATTCTTGCTGCTGTTCGGATGAAAGACCCAGAAGTGATATCAACAACTGTATCCCTTCACGTCCCTGTAGTGCTTGCCACAGGCTACCTTCATGGTTACACATCATCAGAAGCGCCTTTACAAGCTCATCTTGGACCTCATTAGCTGCCATTGTTACTAGTCCAACAAGCAAACGTTTTGCATCCGAGTTGGTAAGTTTAACAGAGAGTATTGAATTCCCATACAAACTTGCAAGTGCTTCAATGGTGCGTTCTTGGACAAGGAATGGTAGACGAGGCTTGAACTGTTTCAGCAGAGTCTGCTCTATGACCAACGGATCTGATGCCCTGGTCGTTTCTGCTTTGCCATCATATATCATCAAAGCTGAAGCCAAAGCCCCAAGAGTGTCGGCAGTCTGAGCAGGCGAGGAGCAAGATTCAAGACTCTGACCAAGGCTCGATATGACATATGACAAACCACCGGAAATATTGGCAAGGGCACACATGGCATTTTCTTGTAATGCTTGCGCATATTCGCCCTGCATGAATTCTTTTGACGGAGCTATTGTTGCATTTATTAAAACAGGGATGCCATTAGAATTAGCGATTTCTCGCTTCGCTTCTTTAGATTGAGCAGAAAGCGACTTGAGAGCAGCAGCAGCCTCTGCCCTCACTGAGGCTTCATTGCCTGATCCTAACAACTTGAGAAGCTGTTTTGTAATGTCTGCGGTCAATACACTGGAGCAAACAGAGGCATCCTCCATCATCATGCACGCAAGGAGGAAGCAAACATTAGAGACTGTACTCGACTGCCCGCTTGAGAGCAGCTTCACAAGTACATCCATGCCCCCAGCTCGAATTGTCTCTGTCCAAAATCCTTCTGTGGTGCTAGAGAGGTTCTTAAGTGCACCGGTTAACAAACCAACAACCTCTCCTTTCTTATTCCCACTTCGCAATTGGTCCCACAGAACCGGTACAACTCCCTCAGTGGAAAATATTTTGGATCCAACATGGTCTTTCACACCACCTTCAGAAACAGCATAGATTGTCTTTGCTGCAGCCATCTGTCCTTCAACTGAACTGGACTTGAGAAGACCAAGCAACGGAGGAATGCATCCCCCAAGTAACACCTTAACTCTAAGTTCGTTCTCCTTGCAGAGAGAACCCAAGACGGTTGCAGCTTGTATCTTCACTCCAAGCGATCCTGATCGGAGAAGAGAGACAAGCACCGGCACAGCTTGAGAGTGTGATCCGACAGCACTGAATGCATTTTCACGCATTTCTATGAGGTCAAGTAACTGCTTGAGGCAGTATTCTCTTTCTTGCGCAGATGATGAACCTTGGCGCAACTGCTCAATGCATTGGGCAACACTTGCTAACGTCCCATCTGGATCTTCCATGCTGGTTGTACGCTCTCTGCGGGTGATAAGGAAATAGGTTTAGTTTTCTACTTAAAATGGTATTTATTAGATTGGGGTGCAATAAGGCCTAAACTTTTTATCACTGTCTGGCCTCTATGGAGTGAGAAATAGAGATTTAGCGTTACCTTAAACTCATCTTTGTGGTTGAATGTGGAGTTGGGGGCTCTGAATCAGGAATCTTCATATCCCCATTTCTCTCCTGTAATCATGACAAGGCAACTTATGAAGATTCCTGATTAACATCTAAATCATATAATCAGATATAGAAAAACTTGCAATTGTATTATTTATTTTCCATTGGTTTAGGAATCGACAGTAAAGAAGGAAACTTTAAGACAAAGATGTTTGGATAAAGGAATTACCGTGTTGTCATTTGGGGGAAGGCCATTTCCATTATTCGAAGAAGCAAATCTCCATCCAAGTGCGCTTGCCATTATTTTCTATTACACTTGAAGATTCTCAAATCAAAAGAAGTAGACCTTGCTCGTATCCAGATCTACTAACATCAACTCCCCTGCAAGAAGAGATCAGATCAGAACACACAAAGTAGGAGGAGGAGAAGCTAAAACGCAATATAAAACAGTAACTAATAGATTTACTCTTTTATCTCACTGTAAAATCTCGATCCAAATCGTCTTACTTTCCAGATTTGAACTAATCTAAATCAGGAAAGTATATCCGATTCGAATGTAGGACTCAGATCGTGATGGAATTCTAATTCAAAAAACTCGGATCCCTCACTTAAATCAACGATGCTGGTCTACAAGTCTACACAGAAGAGATACGATGTACTAAAGCAGCATGGAGATAGATCCATAGATGGAGGAATCGAACTAACCTCAGAGAGAAAATGGCGAGACGAAGGAGGAGAAAGCAATCAGTTAGTGCATTCTATGTTTCGTACAAGAGAAGCGAAGAAGTCGAAGAAGCTTAGAGAGAGAAAGAGCATTCTCTTTCTTGTGAAAATTTGACTTAAAAATAAAAGTATAAAACGGAGAGAGAGAGAGAGAGAGAGAGAGAGAGAGAGAGCTGTGTGTGGGCTGGTGAGAGTGTGTTATCGGATTCGAGCCGGCCTGGCCCTATCCACCGACAGAGACTGTATTTACTAAACAGCTCAGCTCGTATCGGCTTTGGCTAAACGAGTCGATATTTTGTGGAGTATGTTACACTACAAATGACGAGAAATTGACTTCATTTAATACTACAGTAATTAACGATTAATGGGCCATTTATTTCACTGATGATATATAAGTGAAAAAAACACGTATCCCCTAGACTATATTTGCGAAGTGATTTTGCCACATGTCTTCTCTACAATCAATTTCACAAAACAAATATGACATGGCTTCTAAAATTGATGACATGGCTTCCGGAAAAATATGACATGGATACTTTCATTTAATGTTGATTTATATTTTTGGCAAACTTATTAGAATATGGTAATAATTCATATATTACATTTAATATTGATATTTCTTTTTGGTAAACTTTTTTAAAATATGGTAATAGCTCATACATCATTTATAAAATAAATATATTCGTATATAACATTTCCAATTTTGAAATATTGTTATTTTGTATAATTATACAATTTGTATTACTAAAACTTTCAGAAAATTCTACATTTTAAAAAAAAAATTAAATATCTAATCGTAAGATTATTAGTTTCTTATATATCAACAAATTTATAAATATTGTTTAGGCTATTTTTTTTATAATTATACCCCTAGACTATATTTGCGAAGTGATTTTGCCACATGTCTTCTCTACAATCAATTTCACAAAACAAATATGACATGACTTCTAAAATTGATGACAAGGCTTCCGGAAAAATATGACATGGATACTTTCATTTAATGTTGATTTATATTTTTGGCAAACTTATTAGAATATGGTAATAATTCATATATTACATTTAATATTGATATTTCTTTTTGGTAAACTTTTTTAAAATATGGTAATAGCTCATACATCATTTATAAAATAAATATATTCGTATATAACATTTCCAATTTTGAAATATTGTTATTTTGTATAATTATACAATTTGTATTACTAAAACTTTCAGAAAATTCTACATTTAAAAAAAAAAAAAATATCTAATCGTAAGATTATTAGTTTCTTATATATCAAAAAATTTTATAAATATTGTTTAGGCTATTTTTTTATAATTATACAATTTTATATCATTTTTATTAGTTTTATACAAATTGATTTAATATATATAAAATATATATTAAATATTAGTAAGAAAATAGTAAAATCTATAATATATAATAAAATTTAGATTTAAAAAGTTTCTTACTGCACATGGTGCAGGAAAACACCTAGTTTGTTACAAATGTTTGAACATTTTACAATATACTCCTACCTTTTAAGGAAATTTTCACTAATAGCATTTAAAATTCTCATAAAAATAGCACAGGCAAAATTCACAAAAAAAAAAAATTTACTAAACAATATCAATTAAATTACTCTAAATTTTAAACCTTCTATGGTGTAAATACTAAATCATAAACTTAATTATAATATATATGTTTTTGTTCACATTATTACTAACATACTATTAAAATTTTAGTTTTCTAATTTTTTTGTAGTTTTCTAATTTTTATTCATTTATTTTTAATATAACTAGTTAATTATTTAGTTACAAATAGAGATATACAATCTTAATTAAAATCTTACTTTTTGCTTATTTATTGTTTTAATATTTTGAAATGTATTTTGCAAGTTTTATTGTATTTTCTTTGTTTTTCTGCCAAACTATCAAACTATCCGGCTTGCCTTCCTATGTTGAAAAAACTGATTAGATTTGTAGTACTTTGTTATAGGACCTATATATTGATTAGTTACCAAACTCGATTGATTAGTCCATTAAGATGGTGATAGTAAAGGTACGTACCACCAAACCGATTATGAAAATTTACTGAAAACAATTGTCAACATCACGATCATCTCGAATTAGCTTCCCGTGGATAAAGATTGATAAATATTCTCTATTTTTTTATTTGTGTCTTCCTTCACATCTATATTATTAAAATAGAAGTACACATATAGAATGCCCCTTAGTTTTCAGTGTTATTTACACTTCCATGCCACTGACATTAAATAATATTTCCTATTTTAATGCTGTCTTTTCCACTTTGATTAATGTGTTTTTCAAAATTAAAATTGAATTAAATACACAATTAAATAATACTTCTTATTTTAATGCTTTGTCTTTTCCACTTACATTAATGTGTTTTCTAAAATTAAATCTATATTAATTACACTTCATTAACTTCTCAATTAAATCAATGTCAAATTCAAAAAATTACATTTTTATTGGACAAACAATTCATGAAAATTACAATATCAACTCTTCATTGAACAAATCTGAACGAAAAAAGTATTACCAATTTTAAACTGAAACTAGATAATATCCAAACGGATTTACTATTTTGGTATCTAGAGAACCATAACTAAACTTTATCTGAACGAAATATTTCGGATATTCGAATGTATTTAAATCATATTTATATACTTCAATATGTTAGCTATTTTTCGAGTTAATATCCAAGATATAAGCTATTTTAAGTTGATTTGAAATATAAAAAATAGTCAAAAGTAAACATCTAAAGTAGATAAACAATAATCAAAGATTCTCGAATTCAGTTAAAATTTATTCGGAATTGAGATTTTCGAGTTTAAAGATTCTAGCTCTATTCGGGTATTTATAAACTTTGATTCCGGTTTGATTTAGATCTTTGCGGGTTTGATAACCCGTTTAAATTATTTTTAAATTTTCAAAATTTATATATCTTTAAATATCCTTCAATCTAAAAAATATAACATGTAAATTTGAGTAATGTAAGCTAAAGTACCCAAATTAAAAATTAAAATAAATTTAACTTGAATATTTGGATGAAGAATATATATATATATATTAAGTATTTTTGGTCAAATACGATCAAATATTATAAATATACTATTTAGTATAAATAAATAAAAACTAAAACTGAAAATTAATATCCGTGCGGTCGTACGGGTCAAGATCTAGTGTACATTATTTCCTTGACATGATCTTTCTACGCTGTCCGAAAATTGACAGCAGTTCTTTTGTCCGAAAGTGATAAAATATATAACGTGGGAGAGCATAGAAGCACATGGCCTCATGCCTAGCTAATGGGAATAAATTAAAGATTCAAAGTTCTCTCTTCGACGCATGTTCTGTTTCTATCGACAACTATGCTCATGAAAGCATACGACATACAAATAATGATAATCATGTAATGCACATGTGCTCTTTCGTCATCGCCAATTATTCTTCATGCCACATTTTTCACAAATAATCATGATCCCAAAAGCATATAAACTGGCCAAAATCATCTTTAATTTGTCCTAATCTCTGACTCACTGCCCTCCCTTTCTTGTAGATCTCACAGGCGGCCCCTAAATATTTGGAGAAAATGTACTTGTTTTATCAGTGTGACTCTCGTGTTTTAATGCTGCTTTGAAGAAGAAGTTGCAGTGAACCATAATTGTTATCTTTTGGATTGATTGTTATGCATCTTTTAAAAACCGTAAGAATTTTATCTTTAGACTCAGCTTTGAGAAGTTTGTACAAATAAATCTAAGCTCTAATATACCACTTATTGAACCTTTAATCATTCAAGTTGTTTAGTTAACCAAGCGATTTTAGTAAATATTATATATTCCCATCATTCAAACACTCTTTTGGTTCCTCAAGCTTTAGCTAAAAAGGAAGTATCCTGCCTAGTTCTCGCGATACCGCTTTACTTCTGATCAAAGTATGCCCACTACTTTCTAAATCTATGTGCTTATAGAATATGCAATGTTGAGTGGCTCAGCTAAGAGTTCGTAAATGTGAGATGCATAAATTCATTCGGGCACTAGATGAAAATCAAAAGGTAACTCATTCTTTTCCACCATCTTAAACACTTTGTATTTAAACATAGCTAGCCTTAGGCGACTCGTGCTCACTATAAAGTTAAATGAATTACTTCATTTGAAGAAATCATAGTAACCGTCTTACCGAGCTGGTCTTCTGACGTGTCCCAACATTTTTAGTACGTTTGAATCTTCGAGTTTCAATGGTAATCGGCAAGACATTATTAAGCTCAATAGCTTACTCCATCGATCGATCAAACTCAGAGCCCGACCTATGCAATCACTTTGGAAATTAGTGGAGAAAAAAAGATAGAGAAAGTGGCGGCCAGATCAACTTCCTAAGCAGCATACCGATCGAGCAATGGCATTTCTTGATGAATCGGATACAAAGCTGCAGAGCCACACTCCACTGTGATACTCAAGTGGATCGTCACATGGTTTTTGACTTTTTTTTGTTTACTAAATACCAAAGTCCAATCGAATAAAATAGCTACTTTATCTGAGAAAAGATCCAACATCAAACGATACAAGTAGCAGATAACCTAGGCAACTATGTAATCATCATACGAAAACATGTGTGACAAGCGTGGATACTTAATCCTTGCATATTAATCTTGAGCAGGAGTATTGTTTAAGAAGACTCAACTTCACACGTAACTTCCTTATCTGAAGGATAAATCACAGTCCAGATCACTCACCATACAAAGACGAGATAATCGAGTTTCCTTGCTTGCTAGAAAGCAATTAATTTTATATTCTTTTTACTAGAGACGATTCTTTTAATTAGATGGAAAAAGCAAATAATCCAATCAAAACCAAGCAAACAAAAACAAAAACGCAAAGTTCGTGTATAAAATTGTATATCCAAGTTTGGAAGCGAGCAATTTTGACGTTACGTGACTCACAAGCATTGTCTAACTTCGGAGTTAGTAAATAGATCGATCTGTAACATAACAAATGTTAACTTAGTTTGTTAACTTAGTTAATCTACGAACTATGATTATTTTATTCCTAGAGACTGCTAGAGATGTAGGGTGGTCTCATTGGTTAGGTCTGCAAGCACTGCAAGATAATAATCAATATTTTTTTTAAAAAAAGTTTAGCAGTTTAAACAACAAAAACGAAAATCATTAAAAAAATTTAGCCAAATTTATCATTTACACGGTGTAAATATGTAACTTTGAATCATTTCAGAAGGTTTTTTCAATGTCAAATTTATTCATCCGAAAATCCTTGTTTTACGATATATAAATTAATGCATCTAATAGTATAGTATATGATTTCCAGAAAATCATAGTCTTCCTCTCCGACTGCTCAACGCTCATTCGAGCAATCATCACCAAGCAACAGATCAAGGAGATTCGTGGGATCCTTCGGGATATCGATCACATCTCCTCTTCCTTTGCGTCTATGGGTTTCTCTCACATGTCTCGTTCTCAGAACAGAAATGCTGATCTTTTAGCTAAACAGACCCTTAGCGGGCCTTTATCTTCTTCTGCAGTTTCTGTTGTTAGCGCAGCCCACTGTATGGACTAGACATTTTTCTTTTGGGCCGAACCCTTTGCTTTCATTTGCTTTAATATATTATCCGTTGCACAAAAAAAAATGATTTCCAGATTTTAGCAAAACAAATCTAATAGTATAATAGAAAATTAGAATACAGTGGAAGCTGGAAACTATTTGAAAATTAATCTAAACCAAAAGATGATTGAAAGATTTAGAGAAGATTGAGTCATCCAGTTCTAAACCACACTTCCATTTCGTTTCCCCTCGTCCTGGATTGTAGAGATCTTGTTTCTGACTTGCTTATCTAAGGAGCTAAGCAATCGAGACCAAATCATGGGATGCTCTCCCACCTCGCCTGGTGTTTCTCTCGTGCCATATGTCATAAGTTGATACTTAAAAAGCATAGCGAGCAAGCAACAAGATGGTTAAGCCTACGATCCTTACAATCCTTTTTGTAAGGGTTCTCTCCTCTCTCTCTCCTCCTTTACTCTCTCTCGCGAACGACCAATGTTTGAACTCAAGCAGTCTCCGGTGTCCGGCGGCGCGTGACGGCTCCGGAGGACCACCTCTCCCCCTAAATCTCATTTTCTCTTTGCTGTTTGTCAGATCCCCACCTCCTTGTTCGATATGCTCGTGATTCTGCGGTAGGGTTTCTTCCCAGAGAGAAGCCGCGCGCGAGGCCTTTCATCTCCGGTGACGTCTCTGCTATTGGTGGCTTCGCGGCGAGGATAAGGAGTGGTCTTCGTGGCGTGTAGTCGGCTTTTAGGGCTTGTGGCGTGGATCGATTTTCCGTTTTCGATCTCCCCGGAGCTTGACGCCGTTGACGAAGGGTACGGTTGTTTGGCCTCTAGAAGCTCTGTTAGGGTTTCGATTGGTCTCACTTCGGTTACGGGGGATGGTTTCTTCGATCTCTCCGGCGTCGGAGTGGTTGAGTTCTTTTCTTCCGGTAGCCAAATGAACTCCGGTGCTTCGTCAGATCGGAGGTGGGTCTTTGGTCGTTGCTCGCAGTAGGAGATGGAGTGCTTCCTAGTTCCGGCCCGTGTGAATGTGCTTGCTGTCTATAGCAAGCTGTCGTCTATGGCGGTTTGTGGACATCATGTTTCAGACGCTTCATTTCAGTTTCCTTCTTCACTGCTCTGTGTTTAGCTATTCCTTCGTTGACGTCTACGTCTCTCGGATGGGTCTCGTTCTTCATTTGCTCGGCCTTGTTCCATTGACACCGGATTTGGGTCTTAACGGTTCGGAAATGTCCTTTGGTTCTCAAAGGTCACAAATGGTGAGGTGGGCTCGGGTGTCATTCCCGCCTCGGTGTCTCCATTTGGTTTTGCTTGCATCCGACGACCGCATATGCTATTATAGTTGTGCGGTGGCGAGTTGAACTTTCCTTATAGGTGCTGAGACAAGCTAGGATGGGAGTGGCGTCGGCTTCAGTCCGCATTTGTGCAGGTTTTTAGGCGGCATTAGCGGGCGCTTGCTCGATTTGGGATGTGTTTTCAGGCGTCGGTGGCGTTTCATACATGACGGCTTTGGTGGCATTTGCTAGGCAGAGGTATGTATTTGAAAACATCCCCTATGGTCGTCCTGCTCTTCATAGACGGAGAAGGTATAAGTTTCGTGGAGATCGTCGAGAACTAGCTACTCCGGAGACGTCAAGGGAACTCCCGGCATCCACGGCAACGTGGAGAACCTCACTTTCCCGAGGATTACGTCAATGGTTGAGAACGGCTACCGATATATCAAAGTTTTCTGAAAAACAAACTAGCGGATTGTGCTGGGTTTAGTGGGTGGACAAAGCTAAGCTTGTACTATTTAGACTTTAGTGCTTTTGTTTGAAACGCGCTTGTAACCGTAATCCGATTCCCGATTCTCGGGTGGTTTAATATAATATTTAATTTAGAAAGAAAAAAAAGCAACAAGATGGTTTGATCTCATATACTGGTTTTTTTCATTTCAGAAGGTTTTACTTTTTTCAAAAATAAAGATGAATGGTATTTTAAAAATTCAAGAAAGTATATAGTATAATTTGGATACTACATTGTGCAACTGTACCTGGATAAAAATACACATTAGCCAATGTTTAACCCATATACGAAACGAAGTTCCTACATACTTACACATAGAAAATTAGATATCTACCGAAATTAAAACATTATTATGGCAAATTCTTTCAAGAAGTTGTTTATCAGTGAAGAAAAATTTAAAGTCAAAGAGAGATCAATTGTGACATACAGTGTACAAGATGTAAAGCATAAGAAGAAACGATTAATCATGTTTTTTGTTAATGTTCTCTGTTTGCTCAAAAAAAAAAAGGTTAATGTTCTCTTACGGTACAAATATGGGTCTTATCAAGAATTCCCACAAATGCATGCAGATTTCCTATGCTTTCGATTTTCGCTGACATTGACATTTTTTGTTTTGGTGAATTTCCCCACATGTAGATAATCATCACTTCACATAGATTTTATGAAATATTTGGAAGCTTGATAATTATTTTAATGGTATCAAAATGGATCCTATAATAGACACCTTCTTGCAACATATTCGATACTATGGAGTGAAGCTCAAATCTTATTATCACAGTGTAAAGGGAAACCAGACCGGACATCAACATAAACATTCAACAGATAATTTTTAATACAACTTACCAACATCAACATCCAACAAAGCAAACTGCACAAGTTACGTAACTTAAAACCTAGACACAAAGACAACCACTTATATCACATCACACACACAAAGACCCAAAGTCTAAAAAGAAAAGAAGAAGAGACACAAAGTCTTCTTAAACAGAAGATAAATCTCACACTTGCTGGTGTTTTCCTACTTCTTCCTCGTAAGTCGTCGATTGAGAAGATTTGACGGGAAATATTCTGTTACCACTCTTTCCAGTGGCAGAGGAAGAAACTCTTTCTCTCTCTCCACCATCTATGCCGCAATCTTTCTCCATCTCTAGTCTCTTCTTCATCATTTTGTCCTTCTGCTTCTTCTGCATGACTTGTAGTTGTGCGTAGTTTGCTCCAATAGACGACATTTTATTATGTTAATTATACTAAAAACCAAAGAGAACTAAGTGTGTTGAAAATATTAAGTAAAGATGAGTTTGGTTATGAACTAATGATGAAGAGAAATGTCGTTATTTATAGAGAAACGACTCAAGCTTTACGACCGTTTTGTTATCATTCCATTGTATAATGCTTCTCCATGCTCATTCATTTTTTTCATTTCTTAATTGATTAATTATCTGACATAGAGAATAGTTGAAAGAAAAATATTCCAAATTTGTTACAATAAGCTATTCTAATTATATTTGTAATAGAAAATTTATCAGTATTTAGTATTAATACGACTGTATAGGTATATTTCTTACAAAATTTAACTAATAAATTTAAACTCAAAGCCTAATAATTTTTTGTGTAAATTGAAACCTTCTGCCCGATCAAAGGATCCTTATTTAGATAAAAGTTCTCGACGTAGAAAATTATATATAAAAACATATCATTTTAAGATATTTCTTTAATTTCTTCGAGTGTAAGTATAATATTTGGTGTTTTCATGATGGTGATTTAAACACACACCTCTCTCCTTGTGTTAAAATCACATTAGGCTGGCTCATGAATTATCAACACTTTCTTATTGTTTATATTTAAAATTTTTAAAATGAAGGAGTTGACAAAAAAAAGAGAGATATCAAAAATGGCTTCCATATACGTTGTGAGAACAAAAGAGCATTGTTACCAAAACTTCAGATACATAACCACGTGTCACTTATATAGTGTTAACCACGTGTCAGTGGTCTAGTGGCAAACAGACGGGGCATACTTTAGGTTCTTATTCGACAGATGCATGGTTTGAAGCGTAGCTGCTGGTAGTTTTGTGATGATTATCTTGAAGAATTTTTGGGCACAATACAAAAAAACCTATGTCCAGATTATATGTGACCACTGGTGGATTAACATGGGATGATCACCATCTTTCTAAATGCTTTCGACGGATTCTCCGGCAAACTAAACCCAGTTTTTCGATAGAAGGTTATTATACATTAGTCAAATCTTTTTTGAAGGCATCTGGATACCAGAGTCATAAAAAAAAAACTTCAGATACATGGTAGCCACATTAATAAACAGAATATTAAGCCACAAGTTGGTTTGCCCTTAAAAACGAAATTATATTATAGTCGTCAATGATAATGGTTTAAGCACTTAAACCGGTGTTACAAAAGAAATCAAGAACATGGTAGCATTAATCAAAATTATTTAAGCCACAAGTTGGTTTACTCTTTTATCAACAATTCAAAAAAGTTATTTACGCTTTTCAAAAGAAAACAAATACATTGCATCGAGTTTACGATAATGTATTATTTTTATGATCAATGATGTATTTATAAAGTGAGTGAGAATAACAATGCATCGAGTTTAACAATTACATTAGTTAGCTTGACTAACAGAGTTATCTAAACTACAGTATAATGTAACGAGTGGGTGACAAATAACATAATATTAATAAGATCAAACTACAAGGGAAGCGTTATCTAAAATGGTGGCCTTCGCTTTAAGGTCGGCTCTTAAGACATTATGCAATTGCAACCATGTGATAAAATATTAATAATGCTGAGTCTCGCGTATCAACTATATTAAAATAGAGTCCTAATTTTATCTACCATAAAAAAGTCTATGTTAGACCACTAACTAAAATTTAACAGTATATCCTAAATTTATGCATGTATGATATAATATTTTCCTAATAAAAGGCAATATAGATCCAAACAATAACATTTCTGGTAAAAATCTAATCAATTTTTATTATGCAATTATTTTTTATATTTTACCATATTTAATCTAGGCCTGTATGTATTTTTGGGTAATAATTTTGAAATTTATTATAGCCCAGTTCTTTTAAAAGTTATCATATTAAAATTTTATATAACAAAAAGATAATAATTTATTTGTTGTATCATTATACATTTCATTTTATAGTAAATACAACAGAAAACTAAGATATAATACATTAAATAAAAAAAATCAAATATAATATTAACTAATTTTATTTAGTACATAAAATTTTTTTTAGAATACAACTAAAAAATTAGGAATAATTCATATAAAAATAATGTTTATAAAAACTATTAATAGAATACTGCATTTTAAATAAATAAATAAATAAAAATATGTGGTGCATATATGATTAGTACATTTTTATCCAAAATAAATTTCTGATATATATTATTTTCGAAATAATATTTGGTTACATAAATCATAATTTATTTTCTATTTTAAATATTATTTTAAAAACTAATACTTATCCGCACGTTCGTGCGGGTTCAATTCTAGTTAGTTATTAACTTATTATGCTAACTAAACTGGTCATCATTCGTTAAAAAAATCACCGACCATTGAATGTATCTGATTCAGACCAACTAGACTATATATTGGATACCTATGAGTCAAATTTATCATATATATAATTTGGTTTAGAATCACTAGTTATTTTGTATATCGAAACAACTACTTGTGATTTTTTCCTTTGAATCACATAACTATCTTTTTAATTTTATACCAATCTACAATTTTATATCAGACCATTGCAAGAAGAGTAAGGATACTTAATAAGATTTTTATTAATTTTCTTAAATAATTTAGAGACCTATACCTATATATGTTATTTAAAAAAAATTGAGGATATAAGACCAATGTTCTACTGCATGAACTTTTAGAGGAGCTTAAAACTCTGGTATCAAGATAGTCAAGCACTTAGTGGTCGTTGCATGAAATTTTAGAACTTTCTATCCGATAGTCAAGAGATCAGTATTAGTTAGTCGAATACGAATGCTTCGAAGATAAATTTGATGTTCATCAAGGCGTGTAGACTGTAGAGAGCTTTCCCTTCTATAAAGCTCGTGAAGCTTAAGCTTAAGCCACCAATTATTTAAAAACATTTAGGACCACATCCTTAGAAATGACTATCGTCAAATGGTTAGAGAAACATAATTCTGGTTTTTTATTCTGAGTTTGAGTCTTGTTTTTCGATGTTGTGATATTTTTGCCCCGAGTTTTAACATGTTCATTTTCATTTTATTTTAACATTTTATTGCTGACTTCTAAACTGATATACAATCTATATATTACAAGAAATAATCTTATATACTTTCTCTTATATTTGTATGTAAACATAAGTTTACAAAAAAATTATGTAAACATAGGCCAGAAATTGTTAATATATATGCTTCAGGCCACTAAATATATATATATCGGTGTGTAGACAAAAACTCATAGTGAAACTTATGTTGCGTTGTTGTTTCTTTTGTTTCTAAAAACTTATATGTTGCGTTGATGAAACAAACTGCAAGTTATAGATTCGGAGGACTTGGAATCGACTGAGAGTGAGATTAAAGTGTTCCAAATCCATATCAATCACTATTATGATATGTTCATATATTGATAGATCTTATCTGCTTGTTTGGTTAATATATCCTATATATAGTGGCAAACCCTTTCACAAAAAAAAAAAAAAATCCTATACATGGTAGCTTGAACAAAGACAAATAAGAAAGAACGATCAGCAACGGGTACAAATAGGAGAAGCTTGAGCTTGCTACAATAATGGACCAATTATTCATTGGTTAATATAGTTACACACCTAATTTCTAAAAAAGGTAGAAAAATTAAATATTTTCTTATACATTTTGTTTTCCATGATCCACTCTTTTTTGGGGGTTGAAGTCACTCAAATCTCAAGAACAGCCCTAATTACATATATTGAACAGCCCTAGTTACATATATTGAAAAAGTATAGCATATTTTAGCATGCTAGGGTTAATTGATTTAAGTTTATAGCTTTTGTTACGAAATTATAATACTATATCAGGAAATAAAGTATGCTTGTTGATAAAAAAACGAAGAACAAAAACTAACTCAGTGTCAATTCCGATTGAAGTATCCAATATAGAGTATTACTATATATTTTATACAATATTATCCACATTCGTCTTCGTCTTATCTCATTGGTAAGGTTGGCATTTTATCGGTTAATTTTGATTCAATTCGTTATTCATTTCGTTTCAATCCAAAAAAGCTGAATATTAGTAAATCTTTAGAGCAAAGTATATACTAAAATCAATATCTATTAAAAAAAAGCAAATCACAGATACTAAAATTTCAGAGTCGAATATCCGATCTATTCCAACTTTTATACAAATATATGTATATGTACAATTATATATAAAAGTTTATATGTATAGTTTTATATCTATTATTTTAAAATATAATCAGTTGTATTCATAAAATTACTTATATAAGTATTAAATTCAGAAAGAAATATAAACGCTTCAATAAAAACTATAATTCTTCCAAAATTATATGTTTTATAAGAACATTTAATTAATTTTTAAAATTTATGAAACATATAGTTTCACTAGTCTTTATTTTGTATTTTATATTATGTTTATATATATTTTTTAAGACAAATTTGTATGGTTTTTTTTAGTTTATTTGTGTTAGAACAAAGTTGAGGAAATATTTACAAAATCTGTAAATATTCACAAATATCTGTAAATTTTTCGGATATACAAAAAATTGAATATTCATCAATTTTTCGAAACAAAGCAAATTAAAAAATTGAATATCCATAGAATAAAAAGTAAATATCAAATATTGTATTTACGGTAATATTTTATCTGCGCCCAATCCTACCATTGGTGTAGTCGAACCACTAGGAATGTACTTGCTTCAATTATTTAATTAATATGTGTCCATAAATATTAACAATGCATTTGTTAATATAATCAAAGCACAAATGACACAAACAAAAGGTTTTAACTTTAAGCTCTTAGTGTAAACCGCATTTCGTTGATGTTACTATAAAATGTAGAAGGGGTATGATAAGTCAGATAAGGACTTATTGGCCACTAATCACCCACCATATCATACAATATTATATGTTTTGACTTTTTCTTTAATTATATTATAAGCTAACCATATATTTTAATAAATACATAAAATTTATGAAAGAGAGGTTTTAGAGTTGATACTTTATCATTCATGAACATATGAAAAATCAAATAAGTTAAACTATTCACTGCATAAAAACTATTTAATTTGAATTACCTAGTTTATAATTCATTAAATCATAACTATTCAAATTTATTTGATAAACATCAAACATATATATATATATATATATATAAAAGAAAAAATAATTACTTAATTAAACATACTAGAATACTCATTTCCTATGAACTTATATATATATATATATATATAATATTATATATCTCCAATTAGGTGGTCCTAAACATACCCATCTGAACTGTTTCCTCACCGTTAATTTATATACAAAATTGATATATTTATATATGCATCCATGCATTTATGTGTAATCTTTCTATATATATTTTATCTATAGACATATATACCATGGCTATATGATGATGAAAGATGACTTAATATAATTAAGTTTGTGTTAGTGCTAAATGGTGGTGTTATACTAAAATGTCGATGGATTGACTTAAATTATATTATTGGTGTTTCTGTGGTTTCAAACTTAATTATGCTGATTAGTAGTACTGTATTCGTATGTTTTATTATTTCTCTTTATGTTGAGTTGTTAAGAATTAGAGGCGACCACTCTGAATTTATATTTAGCAAAAGAAAAGCACTCTGAATTTATGGACTTGTTGCCTTTCATTTTATTTTCGGTCTCTTATATCACAAATATTTAGTCTAATCATATTGCAAATTATTAAACCAATTATCAAATTGTATTGAGAAGTCCACGTATAATGATCCACAAATCTATAACAGACAATTATTTATACATTCCGTACTTAGAAAATATATATATATATATATATATATATATATATATATATATATATACATGCCATACTTAACAATAAAAAACGTTTCACATTCGACACTATTTATGGTTTCTACGTCAATACTCTCTAATTTCTTATAATCGTTTTGACTGGAACTTCAAATATGTGATTAATCTAATAGAGGCAGACTCATATTCTTATGATTGCTTAATAATACTTCTTCTGATTTATAGATAGTGTCATTTAGACATTTTCATATATATTAAAATAATATAAATGCATTTATATTCTTATTAATTATATATCTAATTAATAGTATTTGAAATTAATAAAAAATTCTAAAATTAATGCAGTTAACAACTAATATTAAGATGAAAATAATATAAATTATATTGAAATTTTGAATAGACATTCTTTCTGTAACAATAATTGTTTTTTGTTAATATGTTTTAAACGTTTGTTCCTCGAATAGTAGCATACGAACAAAGAGTCTGGATCCAATAAAAAGAGAACAGGGGACAACTTGTCCCTAGTTGACTGTAAAGGCCACACAAAATGAAACAACCAGACACATACTGTCTTAGTCTCTTAATTATCGTATTAAGAAAACCGCTTAGAATATTGAAATCAAAGAAGTGGGAAAAGTGGGAAAGACAAAAATCTTTAACAATTGTAGAAATATATCAACCAAGCAATTTAACAAAATATTATACGATGGAAGAATGATAATGAGAGTTGAATAATATACTATTAGGTTCCAAAACATGAATTTTTTGTAACCATTTCAACATATATCGATTTTGTACGCTTTCGTTAATAATCAAACTATATATTAAGAACGCAGGAAGTATAGAAAATATAACAAGAAAATAGGCAAAAAAACCCATTACTGCAGGTTTTGTATAATCTTTTCTTTAATTTCATACAAGATTTAAATCATATAAAACTATAGATGGTTGAGTCTACTAAATTTATTAGAATAATTTTTAATTTTATGCCGAGTTTGGTCCCGTTTATGGGTTTAGTTCATAAACTGTCCAAAAATCTAAACAGAAATATCATAATTAACCAAAAATTCGGGTATAAAAACTATCTATTTTTTTTTTCAAAATGATTTAAAATTAGATAAAAGTAGATTAAGGAGTACAATATATTCAAGCTTTTGGATACCCGTATCAATTAGGATGAGATATTATTGATACTCAAAATACTAGCTAGTCTTAAACTGCATTCAAATATTTCTTAGTTATAAATCAATCACATTCGGGGGTTTGTAATGTTGTTAGGGTTTGAATATCTGATTCTTTTTTCTTTTGTTGCTTGCTCTATTTAACCAAGTGATGGTAGTCTAGTGACGATCTCTTGAGGTTATATCATCATTAGTTTTGGAGTTAATTCCATTTTAAAACTAAATTATCATTATTTGATTAGTCTAAATTTGGATTTAAGTCCAAGTAGTTTACATGGTAGATCGTAACAGATGATCGGTTCATCTCCTAGCATTAGTCGGAAGGTATTCCAAACTCGGTTCAAACAATGTGGTAGCCAGTCCAATATTTTAATTACATCATCTAAAATATCCAATATTTTGTCTTAATTATCCAAGATTACCTAAAAATGAAACTAACCAAAACTAAACTAAATATATATAAAATTATTAATTCAAATACTAATTAATAATAATAAAGATATTACGACATTAACAAGAAACAAACAAAATATTATTTCATTTAAATCTTAAATATGTACCAATTACTGTCTTTTCTATAAATCAAATATTTAAAATACAATTTTTACTAATCAAACAAAATTTCTTACCATTTATTTTATAAATTGCATTTATTCCAAAATGCTTATGCCACTGTTATTTTGTCTTTTCTTATATTACAAAACTAGGTGTCTTCATGTACTATGTATAATAGTAAAAAATTTAAGTTTAAATTGTATTCTAAATAAAGTTTTTTTATTATTTTTCATTTTATTATTTACCAGTATTTTAATATAAATTTTTATTTAATTGAACATAAAATTAAGATAAAATAAATTTCTGTTTTTAAAAAAATATATATTTAAGTGTATATATATATATATATATATATATAATTATAATCTTTGATAGATTTATTTATTTATTTCTTTAGGATAAAATATATTAAATTAAATTCTATAAAATTAATTAAAAAATTGATATAAAAGTTGTATGATTATCAAAAAAATACTACCAAACAATATTTCTAAAATTTGTAGATACAAAAAAGAAACTAATAATATTACGATTAGAAATTTGTTATTTTGAAAAAATGTAAAAATTGATTTTTTGTAATAAAATTTTATAATTATAAGAACAGAAATAAATAATCATTTGAAAATTTTAAAATATTATTGTATTTATATTATTATATTATTTATTGTCATATTTGAATAGATTTAGTTTAATGATGATGTATAATTTACTATCGCATTTTAAAAAATTTACCAAAAAATATAAATAGGTATTAAATTTAATTATGCATATCACATTTATTTATAAACGTGTCATCATTTCTAATATATCATGTCACACTTATTTAGTAAAAATAATTATATAAAAATATGTATAAAAATAGCTTTGCATATAATGTCTAGAGATACTAGTTTTTTTTTAAAAAAGCTTAATTATTGAAATTTATTGTTTTAAACTACATTTTGGCTGTCTATAACATTTTGGGGGTGATTGGTTGTGGCAAAAAATATCCACGAGAAAACAACACTTGTGCATATTTACCTATATAACAAACCGTTAAGAATAATCATTCGACATGAAAACTCAATTCGTCAATGGGAGGAGGTCTCTGACTCTAAAGTTGGGATCGTTCTTTACAAATACGAAGCATCTCTAAGATTCTAACATTCATAATCTCCAAACTTTTGTCTTATCTCTCACATCTTGATCAGATGAATTCCCCTGTAAGCAGTTGAAAAATCTTTCCATAGCATTCAATCACAAGCCAATATGGTTTTCACAGAAGGCCAAGCGTCTTCAGCTGCTGGACATGCTCAGACGGTAAAGCGGGTGGCGACCATTCAGATCCCATCATTTCCCCATCTACATCCTCAACCACATACTCCTACAAATGCCAACATCGAAAGTAATAAAAACATAGAATGATACAAAACATGCTAGCAGAAACCGTAAGAAGATGATAAAAAATAAAATAAAAACTCTTACTTTTGTTAGCATTCTTTTAGCGAGAATGTGATAATGGCGCTGCCAAATACGTTGTCCAACCATGGTTGCAACCAGTACGCTGTAGAATATTCCTATAACCGTAAACAAACCAAGAACTACTAATGCCATAATGAAGAGCAATGGCAATCCGGCTTCCCCTGCACCTCCAAGGCAACCACTACATTCACTAACTGCACTTGCACAACCTTCAGTACATGCTGTGCAATCTGCCCACATACAAATAGTTCCCGGTAGATGGCAGTCTGTGCATATCCTGCATATAAACGTTTCAAGCAACGAGTAAAGTCAACAAGAACCGAAAGATTAGCTATAGTACCCTTTTGTTTGCGTCCCTGTCCCTGCCTACTGAATCAGAATCAAATCTATATATCTTCTCACTGCGCGGAACTATGTATCTAACATTACAAAGAGAAGGCGGGATATTTTTCAACATATAATCACTCTACTCGAGTGAATGGAAGAATTACAACAAAAGAGTGGAATGAAAGCATCGGAAACTGAAAGATAAGGGAAAGAACTTTGGCAGGTTATGAACACTATCCACGGGTATCTAGTTTCTACGCAAGACCACAAAGCTTGCATCTTAGATAAATTATTCAGTAGCGTCAGTGTATCTAAGCTAAGTCATTGCAAACTCTATTATGTGACTAACCGAGGAACAGTTCTAGACAGTAAAATACAGATAATTTTTTTCTTTTTTCTTAAACAAGAAAAAAATAAGACACAGATAGAAGTATGGTGGAAGGTTATACCCAGGCTGACAGCAACATAGACACAGTTCACGGCAAGGCTGAGCAAGGTCATTGCGAACTCTGCGGTCGTAGCAAGTTATGAAGCATCCAGATAGACCGAGCAGAGCAAAGAATAGTAAAGCTCCTGAACAAAACAAAAGAAACATCCTCATGTTAATAAATGATACACTACACATATGCGAAATTTAGAAAGTAGAGTTAGGGATGGATCATACCAGACATGTAATAAAAGGTGACCTCACTGTCAAAACCCCAAATATGACGAAGCCATGACTGCTGGTAGCTATCTATGAAATAGACCATGTATGCCAACGCAGCAATCACCTGAGAGAGAGAGATATGATGGAAGTCATACATGTATCTACCTAATTAATGTAAAGTAGAGAATTAAAAAAGAGTGAGTGAGTTGGAGTTACAAGCTGAACAGCAAGAAAGATGGATAAGATGTCACGAGTAACAAAGAAGCGAAACTTCAAGGTCCTCCATTTCCTATCACCCGCACCGTGTACTCGAAGATAATACGGTGCCTTGCAAGTTGTGCAGTGCGCAAACGCAAAACCTTCCTGCCAATATATCAAATCAAAAAAACGTGACCTAACCTCTCTCTCTTGGAAGAGTGAATTAAAAAAAAAAGTACCTTAATAGCTCTCCAGTGATCCAAGCAATCACGATGTACATACTTTGATGTTCCTTTGCATTTGCAAGGCGCAATGAAATCTCTACCTGAATCATTCAATTCAAATAAATAAAATGACGATCTAATCTACCATCTCTAAGCATCTCTAAGAGATACGATTACCGTCAGATTCAAGGCAGATTCGACACTGAATTTGTTCGCCATGTCCAGCTTCGAGATCGATCTCCGATGGATCCATCACCGGCGTCGGTGGAACCAACGGCGACAATTCCACTTCCTCCGCCATCAACCCCCTACCCAATAATTACCCAGAGAGAGACTTTGGTGGAGCTTCGATGATCCGATTTCGTTTTTTTCTTTTTTTTTGGTTAGGTACTACTCTTAGGGGATGTATTTAATTTAACATCCTAAGGGGGTGTTATTGGTTTACATACTTTTATGGATTTGAAAATACAAATCAAATCAAGTGTTATTGGTTTTGTGATTTTATAATCCATATTCAAATTCATTGTTATTGGTTCTATGATTTTAAAATCTATATTAAAATCCATTGTTATTGGTTTTATGATTTCAAAATAGATTTTAAAATCAAGTGTTATTCAATAATAATGATTTGTTTAAGGATTTGATTTAAAATTGGATTAGAATGGATTTGTGAGTGATTTTAAGTTAAAAATACAAAGGAGCAAATATTGCATTGAACCTTGTTATTTTGACAAGTTCGTATATGTATTGCATATGTTAATTATAAAAGGCAGTAACAAAAAGGTACGAGACTTTTGTTAAATGGTAGTCCTTGAAAGTTTTCATTTATAAAAATGTCAAGCACTCGCATTTTTGTCAGTTTTCTAATTTTCCAATCATTCAATTTTTTAACATTTTCCTATAAATAATAGTTTTCTATTTTCTATCGTAATGGTCCATCATCATTATATATAATCTCTATTAGACATTGGAAAATTAACAGAAGAAACAAACACTTTAAAACCCTAAAGAGCATCAATGGAAGAATCACAACAAGAACCACAAGAACGTGGAAAAGGTTCTTATGTTCAATGGAGTCTTCAAGAAAATAAAACTTTGATAAATCTACTTTTAGATTGTGTTGCTGCAGGATTACGTGATAGTAATGGTTTATTCAGCAAATTCACAGTGGAGAGAAGAATCTTACCTACTCTCAATCAAATGCATGGGAGCACCAAAACTTTTCAACACTACTCAAACAGAATGAAGATTTTGAAAACAAAGTATTTAAATGCTGCTGAACTTCTTCGATTTAGTTCTGGGTTTGGATGGGATTCAACCACAAAACGGTTTACGGCTCCAGATGAAGTGTGGGCTGAATATATAAAGGTAAAAAGTTACCCAAGATTATATTGTTATATATTTTTCTTTGTATTAATTTTTTTTTAAAAAAAATTTTAGGCACATCCAAATTACAAAAAATTTCGTGATGAAACCTTCGAAGAATTTGATGATCTCAAAATTATATTCGAAAGGAATTTAGCAACTGGCAGAAACGCGATTGGATTAGGTGATACCACTGATGCTCGAACAACTGGAATTGCGGAAACAGAAAAGGAACGTCCAAATTATGGTGAAGAATTTCCTTTTAATGCTCCAGAAAATTATGAATCACAATCATCTTTTTTTGGCAGTCCTTCAAATGATACTGTGGAAAAACTCCCAGTAAGAAAGAGGCAGAGAACTAATTTTCTCTACAAAGCTGATGATCCATCCATTCAAAAAGAAGGTGTAGAAGAAGCTAGCACAGGAATTAACGCCTTGACAACGATCACTCAGAAACTCTTCAACTTGATAGAAGAAAGAGAATCAAGACAAAAACAAGAAGCTGAACAAAGAGAAGCAGAAAAGAAAAAGAATAATCTATGGGAAGCTATCAAAGAAGTTTCTGATTTGGAAGACCATGTACGTCATGATACGGTTAAAATGATTCATCAACTAGGAATGAAAGATGTATTCATTAGTATGTCCATTGATGAACGCTATGGTTGGATTAAACATAATGTCATAGGGTTTTGAATTCGTTATTATTTCATACGTTGGGTTTTATTTATTTTTATCATCTGATGTTGGCTTTAATTATCTCTAGGGTTTTTTGCTATGATTATAGTATGGGCTTTTGCATTGTATTACGATATTTTTATAATGAAATTACTTTTTATCATTTTTTCCCTGTGTTGTAAGTTTTTGAGCATGTCCAAAACATGCATAATGCACGTGGCTCATATGCAATCATATTGTTTAGTGCATACAAACAAAATTCTAATTAATTAAAGAAAGGTGAAAAAAAAGAAACGTAAATGTTGTTCTTATGTCAAATATGAGCTTGACAAGATTTGGTCTATTGCATGTCAATGTGGTTTTTATCCCGTAGATATTTTTTTTACTTTTTGTTTTTTTTGTCAAGATTACTTTTTGTTAATTTAAAAATTTACTTACTTTTATTTCTTTATTTAAATATAAATTTACATACTTTTTTGTTAAATTTACGTAATCTTAGTTTCTTATTTAAATGTAAAATTTACATTCTTTTTTGTCAAAGGTAAATTTAGATATGTATAATTAACATTATTTTATAAGTTAGTTGCTTATTTACTTATAAAGAAAAGAAGCACCATCAAATAAATAAGTAAGATCATCTCGTCAAACACTAGTTCTTAACTTCTTCTTCTTCTTTTTTTTTTTATCATAGCACATTACTAAGCATGAATCCAGAAATTTTTGGGCAACAAGAAACTTCTGATGAAAACGAGAGATACATGTCACATGAAGATGAGGAGTTAGATGTTCATATTGCCTTATTGGTGATCTTAATTTTTCGTCAGATGATATGGTTGAAGAAACGACAACGAGAACTTCAGTTGCAAATTGAACGTCCCATTCGACGTGTAACCACAAGAGCTGGTCAAGATTATATAGAAAATGTGCTGAAAGAAGATCCTCTTCACTTTAGAGAGTTATATCGAATGTATCCAGATATTTTCTTGAAGTTATGCAATCTCATCCGAGAGAAGACAGGGTTAACTGATACAAGATATATTAGCCTTGAAGAAATGGTTGCATCTTTTCTCTTGGTAGTTGGCCAAAATGCAAGGTATTGCTATACACGAGATACTTTTAAAAGATCCAAATTTGCTATAAGTGAGAACTTTCACAAAGTTTTGCAAGCTTTAAACCAAATTTCACCAAGTTTCATGGCTACCGCTGGACCTGGAATACCTCAAAAGATTAGGGAAAATACAAGATTTTATCCTTATTTTAAGGTACTTATATATATATAATTTTTATCTATGTTCTTATCATTATTATTTTGATCATATATTTGTTATATTTTTAGGATTGTGTAGGAGCTATCGATGGTACACATATATTTGCAATGGTACAAAAAAAAGAAGCATCTGCTTTCCGAAACCGAAAAGGAGATATATCACAAAATGTATTGGCTGCATGTAATTTTGATCTTGAGTTCATATACGTACTCAGTGGATGGGAAGGTTCAGCTCATGATTCAAAAATATTAAATGATGCTTTAACAAGGAACACAAATCGACTACCAGTTCCAGAAGGTACATATAAATATGTATAATATATATTGTAATCCTTGATAATATTTCCATAAATAATTATTTATTTTTAAATATCAGGAAAATTTTATCTGGTTGATTGCGGTTTCGCAAATCGTCGCAACTTTTTGGCTCCATATCGTGGTGTTCGATATCATCTACAAGAGTTTTCTGGTCAAGATTCTACTCCACAAAATGACAAAGAGTTGTTCAATCATCGTCATGCTTCTCTGAGGAATGTTATCGAGAGAATTTTCGGTATATTCAAATCTCGATTTCTAATATTTAAGTCTGCACCTCCTTTTCCTTATAAGACACAAACAGAAATAGTACTTGCGTGTGCTGGTCTACATAACTTTCTTCGAAAGTTCTGTCGAACAGATATTTTTCCTGAAGAAAAAGATTCTGATGACGTGCAAAAACTTCGAGAAGTTAATAACAACGATGAAGAAATTTTTGCAACTCAAGATCAACAAAGAGAACAAGCCAATCAAATGAGAGCGACAATAGCTACAGAAATGTGGACAGATTTTATGTTATCATAATATACAAAATGCTAAACACATATTATAGTTTTTATATTTATTTTATTACAGAACTGAAATTATTTATTATTATTATTTTGATTACTCCTTCATATACGAAGCAGTTATGTTACTACTATTTTTTTGGTTCTGACGTTCTGTCCTTGTATATTGTACTTTTGACTTTTGTACAAGTAGTTCTCATTATTTAAGTTGTAGTTCTCATGAGGTGACGAGCAAAAGCATTGAAAATAAATTTAGTTCACTTTCAAATGGTATCTTCGTAAGATACAAATTGTATCATGTCAATTCTATACATTATAATTTGACTGATTTAAGATAATCTAGTTATTTTGATTCTGAAATCTATACCATTGATTCTGAAATCTATATATTTGATTTTAAAATCAATGGATTTATCAAAATTTCTAAATCCAAAAAAAATTCCTGAATTCATCAAAATACTACAACCAATAACCCCCACTTAGATGATTTTAATAAGTTGCAGAGATTTAGGTGATTTTTGTTAAACTACTCTAGAATATCATCTAAAATAATGGGATTTGAGTCTTAATATTTTTAACTAAGAAACTCCACCCAAACACCCTAAAATCACCTCAAAACTTTAAAATCCCACAACTTAAAATATTTTCAATAACAGTGGATTTCAGAGTACTTTACAAAATGTCAAGTTCAATAACAGTGGATTTTAAATGAATGTTTGAAATTCATGTTTGAATAACACTGGATTTGTCATTTTAATACAAATCACCTGAAACTCTCGGTTGAATACACCCCCCTTAAACAAGTAACTGTGTAGTTGTGATGCGACTCGTAAATTTAATAGCTAATTAAAGTTTTTTTTTACTATTAAAAATAATGTAGTTTCTCAAATAATTATCACTAATGGCGTTTAGATTTAATTTTGAATCAGTTGGCTTAAAAACCATAATCAAGATGGATATTAGGAATGAAAGTATTGAGTATGAATATTACAGATAAGAGATCTGCAAAATTATACCTTTGGACTCCTCTCATTGTTTCCTTTCATTTGTTTTTACTTCTTTTTTTTGCAAAATAAATATTTATTTGTATGAATAAATATTTATTTGTATGAGTGATAATTTATATCTTAAATTTACCTATTTAAATAATTTTTAATATAACATTTCTAAACAAAAGAGTTTTGTAGTTTATATTGAGTAATTTTTTTTTAATTCATTAATGAATTTTTTTTGGATAGTGTTTTTAGTTTATTTTGGCAAAATTAATTCCAAAGGAAAAAAAATATTAAAATAGGTTTGATTGAAGGGAAAATATACATTTACACTACTTGTGTTTCAAAACACCGATGTGTTTGATACTCCCTCTGTTTTAATATGTAAGTAGTTTTAGCAAAAAGTATTTGTTTCACAAAAATAAGATATTTACATAATCCAAAGCATTTTTTACATTTATTACATATTATGTGACCAATCAAATAATTCATACCTATTTATTATTGACTGAATTTATGTATTAAATTAAATGCTATTTTTCCAAAAGTAAATTTTTTTTAATATTCACACTTTTAGCTAAAACTATTTACAAATAAAAACAGAGGGAGTACCATTTTAATTGCATTTATCATTTGTAGCCTCAGTTGACTGGATCCAATGTGTCTCGAAAACCGATACTACAAATTTAGCGTTTACAAATTGCGATTGGCCGCTGCTAATTTTAACATGGAAACGCAAAAGCGAGTTAAAAAAAGCGCGATAGAGGTTACTAAAGACGTGTCCGTAGCCGTCATAAACATGAAACATATATGTCTGTATAGAGAGCGAGAGCGGATAATCGAACTAATTAACCGACAAAACAGACTTTCTTTCCTTCTGTTCCGCAATGCCGAAAACCCTAGACAAATCTAAGAAGCGCAAATCCGTCAAAACCAAATCCTCCAACACCAAGAAGCAGAAGATCGATCAACCCGAATCCTCCACGACGCCTTCCAGCTCAAGCTCCGACTCCACCGACTCCGAATCGGACCAAGAAGAATTCGACCCGGAAGAGCTCCGGGAGCTTCTCCAGCCCTACTCCAAGGAACAGCTAGTCGACCTAATCTGCTCCGCCTCTTCCCAGATCGGCTCCTCCATCTACTCCGCCGTCCTCGAAGCCGCCGACCGCGACGTCACCCACAGGAAAATCTTCGTCTACGGCCTTCCCTGGGAGACGACTCGCGACGCTCTCTTCGCCGTCTTCGGAGGATACGGAGAGATCGAGGAGTGCACCGTCGTTATAGACAAGGTCACTGGTAAAGCCAAAGGCTTCGGGTTCGTTACGTTCAAGTCGAGGAGAGGAGCTAAAGAGGCTCTCAAGGAGCCCAAGAAGAGGATTCTCAACAGAACAGCGACGTGCCAGCTAGCTGCGATGGGGCCTGGGAAGGGGCAAGACATGGCCACTGCTGGTCCGGTGAAGATAAGTTTGGGACAGTCTCAGTCTCAGCAACAACAGCAGCAGGTGTTTAACGGTGGTGGTGGGATGGCTGCGTCGCCGTTTATGATGGGGAACCAGTACCATCCGGTTTACGGAGGTGGTATGATGGGGAATCCAGGTTTAGCAGCTGCAGCAGCTGGTGGAGGATACATGTATCCGATGTTGGCTAGTGCGTTGGGTCAGATGGGTGGGATTGTTGGTGATCCTGGTTTGTCAGCACTCGGGCCTTACTTTGGAGGAGGTCAGAGTCTTCCTCCTACTGCTTATTCTGATCCGGAGACCATCGGGAAAAGAGGGAGTGGTAAAGATTCGGATGCTGGTGGTGGCTCGTTTAATGGCTACTCAAACTATTAATGGTACGCTTACTTGTAACCTCTTAGTGTTGTTGTTGTTACTTGTTAGGCTTAGGAGTGAATACTTAATTTAGGTTGTTAAGGAAGGTAGTTTAGCAAATGAATCTTACTTGGAGTCTTCAAGATGATGTGGCACACCAAGACTTTTGTTTTCTTTATTTTTTCATACAGTTTGGTTTTTGCTTCTTTTTTTTTTATCTCTTTACAGTTTTCTGGTTTTATAATTTTTGTTTGTGCCATTTCATTTCACTTTCTCTATTGGTTGTGTAAGATTGGTGATGGAGGCGGCGGGGGTGTAAGTTGTTGTTGAGCTTTGTTTTCATTCAGATGCATATTTTGTTTTTTTTTATTTATTGGCTTATTTTGGTTTTTGGTCTTGCACTGAGTTTTAATCTGATCGTTCACTATCACTCCACTCATCTGGTTTTGGTATTAATGTCTTGGAATAAACAGTAAAGCTTTAGCATGAGCTTCTCTTGCTGTTTCTGATTCATGGTTTTTAGCCTCTCTAGTTTTTTTTTCTTAAATATAATTTTGATGTTTGGTTTCTTGTGTTTTCATTTTGGTTTTCCATCTGTTGTTTTTTTTTTCGGCTTATGTTTTTGATGTTTGGTTTGTTTTCTTGAACTCAAAACTTTGCAGATGATGTGAGCTGAGCATGAGAATGATAAAAACATGCGGGTTCTGTGGTTTCTATTTTACATGTCTTTCTCCCATCTCCGTTTCTTCTGTTTCACTTTGTCTTTTATTGATATTTACATCAAGTCAGTATTTCTTTTTTTCGGTTTTATTGTATGTTTTCTTTTTTTTTTATCTTCCATTTAGTTTAACTTTTGTCCGATGCAGTTTGATAGACAGTCTGTTCTGTTACTCAACTAATTCTGTGTTGTGATCATTCGTTGAACAATACGACCTCTGTGCAATCATTGTTGTCTTCTATAAAGCCGTTTTTGTGTATGCATGTGTGTTCTTGGTTCTCAGATGACCAAGCTTTTTTTTTTTGTTATGTTTGCATTGTTCGATCAAAGTGAGCGGACTTCACAGGGTTGAAATTTCTTTTTTAATACTTTATGATAAGCTAAATTGAACCCTTGAAATTGTTTTATATATTTGATAACCTTAGATAGATATGCATATATGATATCTAAAATTGACTGATGAACAAAGGAGCTTCAACTGCAATGGTACACAGTAAACAAAGGTCTTTTTGATTCATGGAACAACAGAGATTACAGTGGAAAGCCAAAGAAGCTGGTGATGCCTTAAGATTCTCTTCAGGTAGAAACCCACAAGAAGTTTTTGATTTTTTGAATCTAAAATGTTAGAAGATCAAAGCGTGGTTGGGTTGTTTACTTCTTCCTCTTCTTTGGTGGCTGTAGCGCCTCTTCCTCCTCATCTTCTTCCTCTTCCTCTTCTTCTTCCTCCACCTCTTCTTCATCTTCTTCCCCACCATCTTCATCCTCCTCTTCCTCATCATCATCATCATCATTGTTCCCATTGTCATCATCATCATCACCGTCGTCACCCTGTTCAGGTTCATCGTCATCGTCATCTCCAGCTTCACCATTCTCACCAGGACCACTTGCAGATCCTTTCTTTGTCTCCTTTACTTCTTCTGCATCACCACCTTCTTCCTCTTCCCCTTCCCCTCCATCATCATCACCACTATCACCGTCTTCATTGTTTCCATTGCCTTCCTCTGCATCAACAACCTCGTCTCCGTTCTCTTTAACATCACCCTTCAAGGCAGCCACCTGCAGTTTCATACCCCAGTTTAATCAAAACAAACAAATAATATTCTTAACTGGGCTGAAAAATGCTGAACTGGGTCATGGGCTTTCTTCTTCTTTTAGCACTAAAAAGATTATCTAGAAGCAGCATAATATATGGAATATACCTTTTTGATATTTATTAGACCCCACAATGTATATATTTCTCTAATAATTTATCTTCATATATTCTGCTCATTAAAGCAACCGTCCTCAACTAATATAGCTATTATAATACACCCTCCCAATATTAAATTAATTTTATTTATTTTTTCCAACCACCCATTCCAACGCTTGAAGTCGGTCAAGATAGTTTTGTACATACAGTTTTCATTTTGTGTGAAACGATAAATACATGAACCCATCATATACAAGAAATTATCGTTTTCATCAAATCAATTATTTATTTGATTTTAAACCAAGTAAATATATTTATTTAATTTATCAAAAAAAGTTGGTTCATTGCGACCGAGAATACTTAAATCCTTTTATAGAACTATAAAAAATCCAGTTACAAAAAAACAAACTATAAAAAATTTTGTTAATAAGTAACAGAAATGTAAAAAAGTTCGGTAAAGACAGAGAGAGAGACTTGCCTGAGAGAGGAGCTCTAGTATAGAGGAAAGCACAGTAGCCGTTAGAGCCGAAGCGGTGAGCATTAGCACCGAAGCGCTATCAAGCACTAAGGACATCCTCAAACCTTGTTCCTCCCACTCCATTATGTTATGTCCCTTTTTTGTTAGCTAGCTCTGTTGTTTAATGAAATCGTTAGATCTGTCAGTAACATAACATAAATGTAGAAAGAGTATGCCTGGAACAATTATAACACAGAGAGGAGAGAGAAACACAAAAGTTCTGGAATTTTTCAAAACATACAAAACAGAACATGTTAACAGAAAAAAAACATTTAAGTTCAAAACAAGAAACAGAGACAACGAGGGGAAGAACGTACCGGAAGAAAAAGGAAAGAGAGACTAGAAGAGATAAGCTCTGTTCATGAATGAAAGAGTGTTTTGAGATTTGTGTGATCAATGAAGGGTTTTCAGAAACTCAGATATAGAGAGAAGAGAGAGAGTGTGCGAACCTGCCCGTAGTTGTTACTACGTATCCTCCGGGCACAACGGGCAGGAAACTCTTATGTGATTCATCTTCAAGTTGACATGCCCGAACCTGCCACGTAAGCCAAACAAGTGTGGGTTCTCTCTGTTATGTCATTCATATTATGCCGACCAAGATCTTCTCTTGTATGTATCTCTCTATCTATAACTAAATGTATTATAATCTTAGTCAATTGGTTAAGAAAACTAGAAAAGCTTTTTTGTAACGAAAGGAACATATTCTCTTCTTCTTCATCTTCACTTTCTTTCTTTTTAATTGTTCTCAGTTCCAATTACTTTCTCTCTTTGATTCTTTCCCAAAAAAACATCTCCATCGTTCATATTATCCTTCTCCTTTAACCAACCATGATCACACATGCCATGTCGTCATATTCTGATCCTCAATGATGATGGAACTTACATAGCATTATAACAAATAAAGCAATAAAGAGTAAACCTTTTTGTTGGTTTCCCTCAAAAACAAGCCATACCTAAATCTCTACGGTTTGGTGTTGTTCAGTAAGTATTCTACAGTGTGGCTCTAAGTTAGATCACCAGTAGTCCCGGCAAGAACAAAACCCATTTTTGAAATGGTGAAACCTTGTAGTGTCTCTCACTATTATCTCCCTTCCCACAAGCTTGGAGATATACTTTATAGCCGTATGGCAATCATTACACACTCTGAGATTCTTCATGATCCTTAACGTGGTTTTATCCGGTGTGCTGATTAGCCCAAAAGCTATTGCCAGTTTCTCACTGTGGTGCCTCAGAATCTGCTCTTTAACCTCTTCTTCCAGGTCGTGTAGTACAGAAGCAGTGTCTGGAATATGACCCATTTTCTTGATCTCGTCCCATAATTTCTTCATGGTTATGTAGATCTCCTTCTTCTGTGGATGTATCCCATCTTCGACTCCAAAGACATGGACTTTATGCTTCACTTCAATCCAGCTAAAACCTTGTTCCTTTTTCACTCTCCCATCTTTCATGGACTTTCTTATCTTCGCAGCTTCGTCCCATTTACCACAAGCTGAGTATAAGTTAGCCAAGGCTGAGTATGCTCCGCTGTTCTCTGGCTCGATTAGAAGCAATCTCTCTGCTGCGATTTTCCCAAGATCAACGTTTTTGTGAACCCTGCAAGCAGAAAGCAGTGAGCCCCACGTCACTACATCCGCCTCAACCGGCATCTTTTCGATGAACTCATACGCTTCCTGCAATAAACCAGCACGTCCAAACAGGTCCACCATACAAGCGTAGTGGCTAAGAGTAGGTTTAATCTTATCCACGTTCTTCATCATGTCGAAGTACTGACGCCCTTCTTTGACCAAACCAGCGTGAATACAAGCGGAGAAAACACCAACATACGTTATGTGATCAGGTCTTAGTCTTTCCGTCAGCATTGTCTCAAAGAGCTCAAGTGCTTCCTCTGCGTGACCGTGCTGTCCCAAAGCGATAATCATAGACGTCCAAGATACTGTATCCCTTTCGCAGCGTATCAACTCAAACGCCCGCCTTGCAGATGTAATGCTACCTGCCTTCGCATACATCGTTATCAACGCATTGCTCACAGAAACCGAATACACTTCCCCTGACTTCACAGCACTCCCATGGATCTGCTTTCCGTGACCCAATGATGCTAAGCTTGAAGCTACACTTAACATTGCTGCAAGCGTGTAGCTGTTTGGTCTCTGCCCTTCTCCAACCATTGACCTGAAAAGGTTTATAGCTTCGCCATACAAACCGTGTTGCTCGTATCCGACAATCATAGCGGTCCACGCAACTACATCACGATCTTTCAACGAATCAAATATAACCTTAGCTTGGTTCATATCTCCAAGCTTGATGTACCCATCAAGCAAAGCTGTAAAACCTTCGATCTTGAGATCAGCGGTGCCTCTCTGTTCAATGAGTCTTCTCGCAGTCCCAACCCCTCCACACCTCGAGTACATAGAGATCATAGCGTTTAACACAATACCAGAGACATCAAATCCTGTTGCAACAATACGAGAATGAATCTGCTTCCCAACAGAAAGTTTCTCAAGATTGGCACAAGCAGATAAAACACTCGACAGAGTGAACCTATCCGGCGGCAACAGAGACTCTCTCATCATCTTTGAAAACATATCCAAAGCTCTGAGATCATACCCTCGCTGATTGTAACCAGCGATCATAGAGTTCCAAGTGACGATATCTCGCTCAGCCATCTGCTCGAACTGTGCCGTAGCAAGCTCAACCTGACCAACCTGCATGTGCAACGCAATCATAGCGTTCCAGCTCGATACGTCTCTAACCACCATTCTATCAAAAACAACTCTTGCCATCACTGGATCACCACATTTCGCATACATACTAAGCAGCGAGTTCGAAACCGACACGTTACTGGAAAGACCAAGCTCGACGATGAAAGTATGAACCTTTCTACCTGTTCCCAAACACCCAGTTGCAGAGACCGACGCAAGAACATTCGTGAGCGTGAACTGCGTCGGTTCAACACCTTCCTTCATCATCTCCCCCATAGTTCTCACAGCGTTTCGATACTGACCAATCTTCTTGAACCCTACGATCATCGTGGTCCACGAGACAGAGTCCTTAAGAGGCATTCGATCGAAGAACGCAGATGTGGAGTCCATGTCTCCTTGTTTCCCGTAGGCAGAGAGAACTGTGTTCCATGAGAAAGCAGTTCTCAGAGGCATTTCGTCGAACAGTTTGCGTGCGTGGAGAGCGTAGCCGGTTTTTGAGTAGGCGTTCATTAGATTGTTGATGAGGTAGACGCTGAAGAAGAGACCCGATTTGATGACGCGGCAATGGACCAGTTGAGCTGTGAAACGAGCATTATTGGACTTGGGAGGGCTTTGCAGGAGATTAGTGCAGAGTTCTAAGAGAGTATGTGACGAAGGTGGAACAGGAGCATCCATCACTGGGAAGCTGACAGAGTTATAAACGTACAACTTTCAGACAATCTCTAAAGGTGACAACTTTGCGTTTAAAATGTTGAACTATGGGGGTAAATAAAAATTAAACAGTTTTATAAAGAGTGAGTGAAATTTGGGGAAAATTCCCGAAAAATACACAGACCGAATTTCTTTTGCTAAAATAATACACGAACTTTTTACGTTCCCCAATTAATACACAGACTAAATTTGGTTACCTGTTAAATACATCAACTTTTGAAATTCATAAGTTTTATATCTCAGATTTAACAGTGTTAACTCTTGTTAACAGAGAATTAAGACGACGTTAAAGAGTTAACTGAGCACATGATATGTCTGGTTAACGAGCATTGTTAACCAGAGTTAACACTGTTAAATCTTTAACGTCGTCTTATGTCGAAAGACATATCACGTGCTCAGTTAACTCTTTAACATCGTCTTAATTCTCGGTTAACCAGAGTTAATATTTTTAATCTGAAGTGTAAAACCTACGAATTTTAAAAATTGATGTATTTAACGGGTAACCAAATTTAGTCTGTGCATTAATTGGGAAACGTAAAAAGTTCGTGTATTATTTTAGCAAAAAAAAATCAATCTGCGTATTTTTCAGGAATTTTTCCGTGAAATTTGCCTTCAAAATTCTAACACTTAATGATTTTCTTGAACAAAGAAAAATGATTTCTTTGTCATCAATAGTTGGCCCATTTGGCGTTCAACCCAATAAAAAAAATTAAGCTATTCAATTCTTTCCTTACACACCGAAAGATTTCATTCATCGTTGGAGAGGGACTCAAGGTCGGATACGTTTCTGGAATACAGACCAGCAGTACAAAGAGATGACTCTGGCAACATTGCTCTATTGGAGTTGCTCGTAGGTATGAAAAGATGATGCAAATACAATACTGAAACTACACATTAGTAAATATCATAATAAAAATTAGCAAAAGCAACAGTAGATTGCTGATTTTCTTTCTAAGGTCTTCTTTATCAACATAGTACCAACTCCATTGATATTCTTGTTGAGCTTTAAATCTTTGTCACATCATAATTACCAAATTCTCTTGTTGTATTACATTGACCTTATTCTAAATAAGCACTATAGATATTCTCCGGTTTAGAATCCAATGTATTTCTTCAACCATGAAAACAAAAAGTTGGAATAGCCAACTTTTAACGATTGTCAGAAAACACTTTCATCTATTTAAACAGTGATTATGATTTGTGAAACTAAAAATGTAGATTATCGCTGGAAAATAATTAATTTGTAATAGTTTTAGGGCTGGACAAAAACTCAATACTTGTACTTTTTATTTTACTTATTTTTGATATTTAACTTGTCTTATACAAATAATAAAATTTAAATTTTTACTTGATTATTAAAAATATATTTGTTATTTCGAGTACTTGTCAAACTGAGTTACTTGTAACTTATTTGTTCGGTTTATTACTTCTACTTACAAGTACTCATGAGTTTTTTTTTGTAACTTAGCTATGTACTTATGAGTTACTTGCAAGTAATTATTTCAAGTATTTAGAAATCATTTGATAAATAATACTCCAATACAAATAGACAAAAATTTACTTTGTTTACTTTATTAAAAGAAATACGAAATTACTCTACCTGAAATATTTGTATATATTATAAAAACAATATTTTTTAATATAAGAACATTATTTTTTCTCACAATAACAAAAATGTATACTTTAAGAAAGTAAGAGACAATGATAACACAGACCTAAAAATTTTGGATATCAAGTGGTACAATTAAGAAATTTGTGAGTACAAAGCAATTAAAAGCAAAAAAAAAAAAAAGTAAGGGACAATATCAAACTAAATAGTGAATTTTTTAAAATACTTTTTAATTGTTTTGTACTTACAAATTTCTTAATTGTACCACTTGATATCCGACTTGATAACAATGAGTTTGTTTGAAATTTTGAAACAAATACTGACGCATAACGAGTATAACAGAAGTAACGAGTTGTCCCTAGTCCTAGCCCTAGTTAATACAAAGTTCTAGTCTCGTCGTATAAAAAAGATAAAGAGTCGTTCCCTATTCATTGGGTCAAACTTCCCTAAAATAGTAAATATCTAAATCCATATTCATTCATTCGCCGCTCTGGCGCTCTTTAACGCCGACGAGCAACCGCAAAACAACAACCACTCAATGTCGCCGTCGTCGTTTTCCTCACTTCCCATCGACATCGTCTTGGAAATCTTCGCCCGCGTGCCGAAACGTTCTCACCCGATCCTCTCTTGCGTCTCCAAGAACTTCAACCGTCTTCTTCGTTCGCCGGCGGAGATACACAAGATTCGCTCTCTCCTCCGCAAAGACTCACTCTTCATCTGCTTCGTCGAGAAAACAGATGCACAATGGTTCACTCTCCGAAGAGCTGAGAACAACCCGACGGAGAACCACTTCTCCTCCATCGACCTCGTGTTCCCTTCTCATACCAAGCAAGAACCATGCGTCGTCGTCGCTATAGGCCCTGAGCTTTTCTTTGGATCATTCCACCCTTCGTCAACCATGTGGGTTCTTGATTCAAGAACTTTGACGTTTCGCCAAGGACCTAGTTCGAGAGGTGATAGGTTATGCAGAAGCGCGTGTGTAGTCGGAAGCAAGGTGTACGTGATCGGGATCTATACATCAGACGACGAGATAAACGTGGAGTCATTTGACGTGAAGACGCAGACGTGGGAACTAGCGGATGTTCCTGACGATCAAGGGTGGTGGTGGAGTGCGGTCGCAATTGCGTCGTTAAACAGGAAAGTTTGTGCGTTCAATTTTTCTGACAATGCTCGTCTTAAGTGCTACGATCCTAGAGATGGGTCTTGTGAGAGTTTAGGTTTGCCTACTGAGGGTAAATTGTTGTGTAGAACGGGTGCTTGTGTGATGAACAATGTGCTCTACGTTTACTACGCTAGGTTGGGGTTGATGTGGTTTGACTCTGAGATGAGGCTATGGAGAGTGGTTAGTGGTTTGAGTCACCTAAACAAGGTTCGATCTGTTGCAATGGCGGAGTATTATGGAAAAATGGCGTTTTTGTGGGAAGATGAGATTGGTGTTGTTGGTGAAACGAAGGAGGTTTGGTGTAGAATGATTGCGTTGGAGAGGAGAGAAGGAGAGGTTCGTGGGATTGCTGAAGCGCCTCAACTTCTGGGGAGTGTCCCTCGTGGCTATAGGTTGCAGCATTGTCTCTCTGTTTCAGATTGAAGACAACAAAGTATCCCTCGTGGCTATAGATAGAAAGTCCTTGTGAACTACTTTGTCATAGTTTTCAGCTTTGTAAACTTTTTTTTTTTTTTGAAAGAATGTTAAATTTATTCAAATCAAAAAAAGACTTTTGTATACAACTAGTGCAAGTTTAATCTAACATGTTTGATAGCTTTAAAAAAAAAAAATGGAAAGGTCCCTCTAATCTCTAGATGAGAACTATGCCACCATTGCATTGTTGATAGCTTTGTAAACTTTGCGAATGGCTTTTGTCATAGAATCTCATTGATTAGTCAAAGGATGCATGTCTCTTGACATTCCTACTTCTATGTTTAAGTATTCAGATACATGCACTTGTCCTCTATATTCTCAGCAGTAGTATCATATTCGATTCTTGAGCTCTTGCTTGCTACTACCACTAGACTGTGCCTCAGAGAAGAATATGATTACAAGTATTTTTTTTTTTTTTTGAAAAAATGTTTACAAGTATTTGGTTAGGCACTTTGTATGATAATAGATTTGTAGGTTCTCTCACCTATAGGGGTTGCAACTTGCAAACACTAGAACTGGACTATATTCTCTGTTTTTATTAATCATGAACAAATGCTGACGACTTATATCACATGTCCTGTAAGTATTTACAATAAGATGGTTTAATATCTTAGGAACTAACTTGTGTTTCAAGTTTCCTCAAAAACGCTAGCTTCTTTTTGCAATGATCTGAATATTAATTAATGCAAAACCGCAAATACTAAAGATCATTTTATTAGGTTAATAAAGACCGTTGTGTTTTACTATAACCTGGCTCCCAAGATCTCGGATAGCTTCTTGAAATATTTTTTCCTCTTAATTTTATCTTTGATTGTGTAGCCGATCAAGTTCACCATCCCCTATACATTATTTACCAAATCATCATTACACGGTTTAACACATTTACTACACAAAATTCAATTAAAAAATCAAATATAAAATGTTAAGTATATAACCATTACCATAAAAGATTGAGAATGTAATTATTACCATAATTAAAAGATATAGAAAAATAATTTAAATTCGACATAGAATTAATATTAAACTTACATTTTAAACAAGTTAATCAAAAATCGTCCAAATCTAAGAGGAAATGGATGAATTTTCTCCAAAATTACCAAGTAAAAGTTTATTAGTTATATGTGAATAACAAAAGACCACATTTATTTTAGTAGCACGTTTAAGCGGTTGTTTATATGAGCATAAATGTATTATTATATAAAATACATTATATATCTATGAAAGTAGGTCAATTGATTAGATAATAAATTATAGTTTTTTGGATGCTATTGAGTGCAATTTTCCTATTTACTATTTCAAATACTTGCTAAAAATGAGTTACTTGTAACTTACTTGTTGGGTTTATTACTTCTACTTACAAGTATTTATGAGTTACTTGCAAATAATTTTGAGTATTTAGAAAACATTTGCTAAACAAATACTCTAATAGAGAGGGACAAAAGTTTATTTTGTTAACTTTACTAAAACAAATACTAGAGTTACTCTAAATGAGATACTTGTACATATTATAAAGAAGAAAAGTAAACAAAAACAAAGTTCTCTTATAATATAAGAACATTATTCATTTCTCACAGTACCAAAAATGTATTCTTTAAGAAAGTGAGGGATAATATCAAACTAAATAGTGAATTTTTTTAATTGTTTTGAAATTTGTAACAAATACTGACGCATAACGAGTTGCCGCTAGTCCTAGCCCTAGTTAAATATACGAAGTTCTATAGTCTTGTCGTATAAAAAGATAAAAGAGTCGTACTCACTTGGGTCAAACTTTCCTAAAATAGTAAATATCTGAAGTCGTACGTATTCATTCATTCGCCGCTCTGGCGCTCTCTAAAGCCGACGAGCCGCCGCAAAACAACAACCACTCAATGTCTCCGTCGTCGTCGTTTTCCTCGCTTCCCGTCGACATCGTCTTGGAAATACTAGCTCGCGTGCCGAGACGCTATCACCCGACCCTCTCTTGCGTCTCCAAGAACTTCTGCCGTCTTCTTCGTTCGCCGGAGATACACAAGATTCGCTCTCTCCTCAGCAGAGATTCACTCTTCATCTGCTTCCTCGGCAAAAGGGATGCACAATGGTTCACTCTCCGAAGAGCTGAGAATAACCCGAAAGAGAACCACTTCGCCTCCATCGACCTCGTGTTCCCTTCTCATACCCATCAAGAACCCTGCGTCGTCGCTATAGGACCTGAGATTTTCTTTATCTGTTCATCATTCTATCCTTCGTCAAACATGTGGGTTCTTGATTCAAGAACCGGGACGTTTCGCCAAGGACCTAGTTCGAGAGCTAATAGGTTATGCAGAAGCGCGGGTGTAGTCGGAAGCAAGGTGTACGTGATCGGGATCTATACATCAGACGACGAGATACACGTGGAGTCATTTGACGTGAAGACGCAGACGTGGGAACTAGCGCCTGTTCCTGAGGATCAAGAGTGGTGGTGGACTGCGGCCGCGACTGTGTCATTAAAAAGGAAAGTTTGTGCGTTACGTTTTTCTGGCAATGCTATTAAGTGCTACGATACTAGAGATGGGTCTTGTGAGAGTTTAGGTTTGCCTGCTAAGGGTGAATTGTTGTGTAGAACGGGTGCTTGTGTGATGAACAATGTGCTCTACGTTTATTACGCTAGGTTCGGGTTGATGTGGTATGACTCTGATATGAGGCTGTGGAGAGTGATTAGTGGTTTGAGTCATCTCAAGAAGGTTCAGTCTGTTGCAATGGCTGAATACTATGGAAAGTTGGCGTTCTTGTGGGAAGAAGAGGTTGGTGTTGGTGGTGAAACGAAAGAGGTTTGGTGTAGAATGATTGCTTTGGAGAGGAGTGAAGGAGAGGTTCGTGGGATTGCTGAAGCGCCTCAACTTCTGGGCAGTGTCCCTCGTGGCTATAGGTTGCAGCATTGTCTCTCTGTTTCAGATTGAAGACAACAAAGTGTCCCTCGTGGCTATAGATAGAAAGTCCTTGTGAACTACTTTGTCATAGTTTTCAGCTTTGTAAACATTTTTTTTTGAAAGAATGTTAAATTTATTCAAATCAAAAAAGGTTTTTGTACAACTAGTGCAAGTTTAATCTAACATGTTTGATAGCTTTTAAAAAAAAAAAAAGTGGAAATGTCCCTCTAATCTTTAGATGAGAACTATGCCACCATTGCATTGTTGATAGCTTTGTTAACTTTGCGAATGGCTTTTGTCATAGAATCTCATTGATTAGTCAAAGGATGCATGTCTCTTGACATTCCTACTTCTATGTTTAAGTATTCAGATACATGCACTTGTCCTCTATATTCTCAGCAGTAGTATCATATTCGATTCTTGAGCTCTTGCTTGCTACTACCACTAGACTGTGCCTGAGAGAAGAATATGTTTACAAGTATTTGGTTAGGCACTTTGTATGATAATAGATTTGTAGATTCTCTCACCTATAGGGGTTGCAACTTGCAAACACTAGAAGTGGACTATATTCTCTGTTTTTGTTAATCATGAACAAATGCTGACGACTTATATCACATGTCCTGTAAGTATTTACAATAAGATGGTTTAATATCTTAGGAACTAACTTGTGTTTCAAGTTTCCTCAAAAACGCTAGCTTCTTTTTGCAATGATCTGAATATTAATTAATGCAAAACCGCAAATACTAGAGGATCAGTTGTTATTGTTGAACAATAGTGAAAGATCATTTTATTAGGTTAATAAAGACCATTGTGTTTTACTATAACCTAGCTCCCAAGATCTCGGATAGCTTCTTGAAATATTTTTTCCTCTTAATTTTATCTTTGATTGCGTAGCCGATCAAGTTCACCATCCCCTATACATTATTTACTAAATCATCATCACACGGTGTAAAATGTTCCTAATAGTTGTAATATCATAATAAATCAGCGTTTAAAAAAAATCATCATCACACGGTTTAACACATTTACTACACAAAATTCAATTAAAAAATCAAATATAAAATGTTAAGTATATAACTATTACCATAAAAGATTGAGAATGTAATTATTGCCATAATTAAAAGATATAGAAAAATAATTTAAATTCAACATAGAATTAATATTAAACTTACATTTTAAACAAGTTAATCAAAAGTCGTCCAAATCTAAGAGGAAATAGATGAATTTTCTCCAAAATTACCAAGTAAAAGTTTATTTTAATAGTTATATGTGAATAACAAAAGACCACATTTATTTTAGTAGCACGTTTAAGCGGTTGTTTATAAGAGCATAAATGTATTATTATATAAAATACATTATATATCTATGAAAGTAGGTCAGTTGATTAGATAATAAATTATAGTTTTTTGGATGCTATTGAGTGCAATTTTCCTATTTACTATTTCAAATACTTGCTAAAAATGAGTTACTTGTAACTTACTTGTTGGGTTTATTACTTCTACTTACAAGTATTTATGAGTTACTTGCAAATAATTTTGAGTATTTAGAAAACATTTGCTAAACAAATACTCTAATAGAGAGGGACAAAAGTTTATTTTGTTAACTTTACTAAAACAAATACTAGAGTTACTCTAAATGAGATACTTGTACATATTATAAAGAAGAAAAGTAAACAAAAACAAAGTTCTCTTATAATATAAGAACATTATTCATTTCTCACAGTACCAAAAATGTATTCTTTAAGAAAGTGAGGGATAATATCAAACTAAATAGTGAATCTTTTTAATTGTTTTGTAATTTGTAACAAATACTGACGCATAACGAGTTGCCGCTAGTCCTCATATACGAAGTTCAATAGTCTCGTCGTATAAAAAGATAAAAGAGTCGTACTCACTTGGGTCAAACTTTCCTAAAATAGTAAATATCTGAAGTCGTACGTATTCATTCATTCGCCGCTCTGGCGCTCTCTAAAGCCGACGAGCCGCCGCAAAACAACAACCACTCAATGTCTCCGTCGTCGTCGTTTTCCTCGCTTCCCGTCGACATCGTCTTGGAAATACTAGCCCGCGTGCCGAAACGCTATCACCCGACCCTCTCTTGCGTATCCAAGAACTTCTGCCTTCTTCTTCGTTCGCCGGAGATACACAAGATCCGCTCTCTCCGCCGCAGAGACTCGCTCTTCATCTGCTTCCTCGCCACAACCAATAAAGGACAGGTCCCACACTGGTTCACTCTCCGCAGAGCTGAGAATAACCCAAGAGAGAACCACTTCGTCTCCATCGACCTCACGTTTCCTTGTCAGACCGAGCAACAACCCTGCGTCGTCGCTCTAGGCCCTGAGCTTTTCTTTATCTGTGGATCGGTCTATCCTTCGTCAACCATGTGGGTTCTTGATTCAAGAACCGGGACGTTTCGCCAAGGACCTAGTTCGAGAGCTGCTAGAATATACCTAAGCGTGGGTGTAGTCGGAAGCAAGGTGTACGTTATGGGGGTCTATAGATCAGATGATGAGATAAACGTGGAGTCATTTGACGTGAAGACGCAGACGTGGGAACTAGCGCATGTTCCCGAGGATCAAGACTGGTGGAGGAGTGCCGCCGCAACTGTGTCATTAAACAGGAAAGTTTGTGTGCCACGTTTTTCTGACAATGCTATTAAGTGCTACGATACTAGAGATGGGTCTTGTGAGAGTTTAGATTGTCCTACTAAGGGTGAATTTTTGTGTAGAACGGGTGCTTGTGTGATGAACAATGTGCTCTACGTTTATTACGCTAGGTTCGGGTTGATGTGGTTTGACTCTGAGATGAGGCTATGGAGAGTGGTTAATGGTTTGACTCATCTCAACAACCGGCGGTCTGTTGCAGTGGCTGAATACTATGGAAAGTTGGCGTTTTTGTGGGAAGAAGAGGTTGGTGTTAGTGGTGAAACGAAGGAGGTTTGGTGTAGAATGATTGCTTTGGAGAGGAGTGAAGGAGAGGTTCGTGGGATTGCTGAAGCGCCTCAACTTCTGGGCAGTGTCCCTCGTTGGTATAGGTTGCAGTATTGTCTCTCTGTTTCAGATTAAAGAAAACAAAGTGTCCCTCGTGGCTATAGATAGAAAGTCCTTGTGAACTACTTTTTCATAGTTTCAGCCTTGTAAACTTTTGCACATGTCCTTTCTCATAGAATCTCATTGATTTACCAAAGGATGTCTCTTGACATTCCTACTTCTATGTTTAAGTAGTCAGATACGTGGACTTGTCCTCTATATTTTCAGCAGTAATGGCATATTCGATTCTTGAGCTCTTGCTTCCCACCACTAGATTGCCTGAGAGAAGAATATATGTTTACAAGCATTTGGTTAGGTCGTTTGCATGATAATAGATTTGTAGATAACTTGAAAACACTGGAAGTGGACTATGTGCTCTGTTTTTGTTAATGATGAACAAATGCCGATGACTTATTATATCCAATGTCCTGAGAGTGTTTACAATAAGATGGTTTGATATCTTTGGAACTAACTTGTGTTTCAAGTTTCCTTAAAAACGCTAGCTTCTTTTTGCAGTGATCTAAATATATATGCAAAACCGCAAATACTAGAGGATCAATAGTGAAAGATCATTTTATTAGGTTAATAAAAACCATTGTGTTTTGCTGTAACCTGGATCCCAAGGTCTCGGGTAGCTTCTTGAAAAGTGTTTTTTCCTCTTAATTTTATCTTTTGTTCTGTAGCTGATCCAGCCCACCATTTCTTGTATTCGCTTAACACCGGCTAAGATTGTTAGTAATTCCCCCCCCCCCCCCCCAACAGATTGTAAGTCAGCCACACAACGTTATAGCGGTACGGAAGGGTTTAAAAAGGTGTTGTTAAGCACTTCGGGTTCGAAACATATCAAACTTAGATTTATCAACTTGTGTACTTGGACGATATATATATTTAATTTTTATTGCAAGTAACCGGATCTATTTAACGCTGGTAAACAGACCCTCAAAAATTATTCAGTTAGGCTAGTTACTTCCAAATTATCAAAAGAAAAACAGATTGTAAGTGTAACTTCTAAGTCAAAGATATTCTAAAGGTAAGTCAAAAGAAAATAAGGTTTTTTCCATTAGGAATTATAGAAAACAATATAAATTAGGTAGTTTTGAAAGTATATCTTTTGAAGTAATTTGTATAAGATTTTCTTTACTACTAAAGATCCTTTGTATATTTTGTGTGGAAATTATCATATCCACCTCAACAATTTGATAGATTTTGTGATTACACTTGTAGATAAGATTTGAACGCAGTAACGGAGAAATTACATTTTGTAATAGTTTCAATTAGCATATATATAATATGCTTTTGTCTGAAATTCAGCATATAAATCATATTTGACAAAGTTTTGTAACAAGAAAAAAGTTTTCTTCTTCGATAACGAAGATTCTTGTAAGGAGAATAAATTTAGCAAAATGAGTCATCAGCCTTCTGCTATTATCGCAACTGCTAGCTATGATTGTACAATCCGATTCTGGGAAGCCGAAACCACTCACTGTTACCGTGCCATCAACTGTCCTGCTCTGGTCTCTCTCTCTCTCTATATATATATATATTTTGATAATATTGAAATTTTTAACTTTATCTGAAACATTCTCATTTTAGCCTGAAAGAGAGCTCTACGAAGACCCAGATAAACCTCAGCATGTGAACAAGCTCGAGATAAGCCCAGATAAGCGTCATCTAGCAGCAGCTTGCAATCCTTATATACGGCTCTTTGATATCAATTCCCATTATGCACATGTATATATATATATATATATATATCCTTTATTTTATCTTTATTTCAATGTGGTTCTTGGTTTCTTGGACATGGAGTTTTACGTGAGCATCTTCAGGTGAGGACTTTTGTTTCACACACCAGCAATGTTACGGCCGTTGGGTTTCATGCTGACAGCAATTCGATGTACTCAGGATCAGAGGATGGCACAGTTAGGATCTGGGACTTGAGGTACAATCAGTTTTTCTTTCAGCTGAAATCAATGTTAATTAAGGACACGCATGTTCTTAGCAACACTTTGTTGACTCGTAAACCGAAATGCAGGTCTCCTAATCAACCAGAGGTGTACGAACGGAATTGCCAAAAGGCATATCACGCTCATGAAAGTGTTACCCCAATTAACACAGTTGTTTTACACCCAAATCAGGTACATCAACTCTAGCCAACTCGTATATGTGTTAGTGAAGTGTTGTTGGCAATATATATGTATCAGCTTTCTTTAGTAGGTAACGAGAATTATGTGTGTTATACACTATCTAATTGGTAAAATGGTACAGACTGAATTGATATCTGGAGACAAAGATGGAATTATACGTGTATGGGATACCAGAATGAATGCATGTACCATTGAACTGGTACATTTCTTTATACTATAGTTACATTAAGATTACAAAAAATTATTTCATAAATCACTCGGCTGTGTAACTATGTATAGGTACCAGAACCTGATACAGCTATACGGTCTTTATCGTTTATGAGGGATGGGACAATGTTGGTTGCTGCTAACGACGGTGGCACATGTTATACATGGAACATCTTGCGTGGAAATCAGGTATTCTTCTCATTTAACTGTTGGATACAAGTGTTTATTTGTGTTATAGTGGTAATCGAACATGGACAGAACCAATTGCATTGTCCATGCCCATATACACGACAAGTCTACATTCCCTAAGGTTTTAAGAAGTAGTTGTGTTTGTAATTGTGCATTCAACTTAAAATTTAATTCCTCCTGAGTTCGAGCTTTTCTTCAAACGAAATCACTGCTATACTAGAAGTGTAAGCTTTGACTTCGGTCTATGCAGTTTACCTAGTAATACATATGCGATCTGATCATCTATGGCATTAGTTGAAAACATTTAAAAAAAAAAATCCAAAATCGGATCAGACAGTATGGTGTGGTTCTTAAGGAAACAATAAGTGCATTTCTTAATGGGATGACCAAATCAGCCGACAGGACATTTTTAAAAAATTGATAAATAATGTTTCTTATTTTTCAGGTGATAACGGAATTTGAGCCCATTCGTAAGCTTCAAGCTCATAATAGACAGATCCTTAAATGTGTTATATCTCCTGATAACAAGTAATGCCTTTCTTAAAACGTTTTCTTAGTTTTCTCCAGTCCTTGGAAACACTTAACATTATATATATTTGTTAATCAGATATCTAGTGACTGCATCCTCTGATAAAACTGTCAAAATCTGGAACATCGATAATTTCACGCTAGTTAAAGTCTTAACAGGTATGATCTCCATGTATTTAACGCACTATTTCATTCTCAAGTTTAAAATCATCAATCTTATTTAACAGGACATCAGAGATGGGTCTGGGACTGCGCCTTCTCAGTGGATGGAAAATTTCTTTTAACAGGTACTGATCTCCACTTGAACACTTGTGCGAGACGTAAGAAGAGTCTTTAAACTGGTTTTGATTCTGTAATTTGCACAGCATCATCGGACAAGACGGCTAGATTGTGGTCGATGGAAGAGGGAAAAGAAGTGAGAGTGTACCGAGGTCATGACAAAGCAATTGTGTGTTGTGCACTCAATGATAGCTAAATTGTGGTCGATAGAAGCTGGAAAAGAACTGAGAGTGTACCAAGGTCATCTTAAAGCAAATGTGTGTTGTGCACTCAGTGAATAATCCTGAATAAGAATCCAAAAAGCTAAATTAATAATGGACAAGTTATGATTATGTCAATTGTGCTGTTTGTGTTTTAGAAAACTCTTGTAGATTTCAATCGGATTCATTTTAATTGCTCAACTGATCTCTTCGTGATTAAAATTTCTCTCTACATCTAAAAGCACGAAACATATGGAACCTCGTTTAGCTGTTATACAAAAACAAATCTACCAATCATTAGCTGCAACAAATATTGCAGTATTTTCTTATTTTTAGATAGGCAAATTAAGTGGTCTCATCATTTGTTCCGTATTCACTCAATGCTTATAACTAATGCGGTTTAAACCTTCTAGTTTCTAAAAGCATTTTCTCTCATATACTAACACATTTATTTATTTATTTATGTTGATAAATTATTTTAGTGATCCGGTCAGTTTCGTAAAGAACGTAATTAGGGTTATAAAGTAGACTATTCCGAAAACGTACTACACTGTCTGATTCGAATTAATAATATCTTCCGATTAATACCAAGAATGGACCGATCATCTGTTACAGCCCACTAGATAAACTACTTCGACCGAAATCCAAACCGAAACTGGCCAACTAGTGATATTTTTATTCTTAGAAAAAACTAAAACCAGAATTGATATGGTACACAAGCTCTAAAATATTATCACTAGAATACCACTACTTGGTTTTGCGAACACATTTATGTTTCCTAATCATTTTAAATGCTAGTTTAATTTATTTTCTCTCTACTCCTAATAGTAAACAAAATCAAATTTACCATGCTTCTTTACACCTCTAATGAGTCTGTAAAATTCAGGAAAAGCGATAATTTCATACTGTACATGAAAAATATGAACATTTACTACTTGCATTGACCATAGTTAACTCGTAAAATCTCAAACAGAAATGCTTATAGCAACTTTGTTGGGTAGTTAATGCATCGGTAGTTATTTTCTTTCTTTGGATAGTTAAAACATTGCGATTAGGTTCTCTAATTCATTTAAAGGGTTAGGTTTTCCTTCTCATATGTATTATTTCGACAATGATTTATTATAAATTAGTTAGTTTAGATTCATTCATCGCTTAGCATATCATAGTCTCTTTAGGTTATTTACAACATTTTAATTGGTCTTTTAATACAAAATTTAGGGTTTAAATTCCAACTTGAGTCTAGCTAGAAATTCCTTGCTATAACATATCTACAATAATCAGGTTGGATTCACTAATCCTTTATCAATATTTAAGAGAATTTAGTGATTTATTACTTAAAACATTATCATTTTATTAGGTAGATAGGTATTAGTTGACGACAAAAAAAAAATAGAAATTGCATGCTCTACGCACAACTTATAAAAATTTTACTCTGACATCATTTTGGAGTATGAAACATAGTGGGTTGGAGATGCTCTTAATTGCCAATTTGGGTGTAAAATTTATTGTTTACAGATTAGGCATTAAAAGTTTAAATTATGATTTGTAACAAAGCTTATTCAAGCCGTTTGAATTAGTATTTATTTGTTAAAGTTCAAAATTTAGAGTTTGAGCTTTAGCATAGAATTTAAAATTTAGTATTTTAAAACTTGTATTCTGGTCAAACTTTTAAAACTTGTTTATTGTTGAAGAAAATGTAATCGACAAGGTTTACCAATTAGTATATGGAGAAAATTTCTGGTTGAAACTTGGGTGTTTATTCCATTACATAACTCAACGCACCGTTTAAGCATCACCGACACGAGGGCACTGTTTAGAAAGTAGCCGGTGAAGTAGCTGTTAACCATGGTTTAAAAAAAAAAGGGTCGCTGTTAACCAACGTGGAACTCGTAGACAATACATTATTTATCAGCCACTAGCCGACAGTGGCCTCGCTGCTTATCACGTGGTGTCACTAGAGAGGCGAGAGTGAATTTAATTATTAGTGTAATACTCTCAGCTAAGGTGGACATAGACATAGTCGTGTGTCTCTCGGAAGTTGGCAAAAGCTCTGATGACAAGTCATCGATGGCCCTGTCCCGTTCCGTCGGATTAACATAATAAACACTTTTTATTTTGAAACTTAAACACTCTTCTTTCCATAATATAGGACACGATGGAATGGCTTTGACAAATGTTTTACAGATATTAAGTCAACATTAAACTGAAATAGAAAAAAGTCAAAAATACAACAAGGTCAGGTATAATATTTTCTAGAAAAATTATTGGGTTTTCAATATGGGAGTGGATACTTAGATTACAATAGATCAACTTAAAAGTCAACTACCGTGAAAACCAATATGTAATATCCTCTGAGTATAAATTGACCAATATCCTTTAAGTTTTGCAATTCATACGATTACTTTTTTTGGGACAACAATTCATACGATTACAAGATTATTTTTATACAAACAATACTTCACTGCAAAAGTTTTACACTCTATCAGAAGAGGAAATGTTTAAAAAATAAAAATAATAACCAGCTACAATCTTTGCCATAGAAATGCAAGACCAGATACAAGATGAGAAACTAACTCATCAAAAGAGAGGATAAGAGATCAAATAGTGAATAAGATCCAATGAACATTAATTGACCAACTAAAAAGATGAATGAACAGTTTGACTTGTAGATAAGTTTAAAAATGCATATAAGAGTGACTACAGCTTGTGCAACCAATAAGGCTAGAGACTCTGCAACAACGACAACAAGGTCATAAAACTGGGAGGAGAATCCTTATTGTACCGGCGAGTGTTAAGCATCCAAAAATAAGTCCATCAGAGAACTAAAGAAACGAAAGACTTCATTTGAGACTAGGCTCTTTGTTAAACAATCACCTAAACCAAGTGAGATAAATTCGAGGAAAATAGGCTTTATAAAGAAGTAAACTAGGCTATGAAAACCCAACGAATCCGAATCACAACATAATATTATTTCTCTTCCCAATCTGCCACAAATGAGAAGGAAATGACATCAATACAATTATTATTATTATTATTTTTAAAGGGGTACACGAGGACTTTCCGGGAGGTCATCCATCTTAATACTACTCTCATCCAAATACGTTTTACTGCAAAGTTCTAATAGGATCCGGTGTATTAGTGCTGGTATGATCACACCCTTTCTGCGGAGTTCTAATTGTATGATCAATACAATTATTGTTAAAGCAAAACTGGATCTAAAACTTGCTGTGTGGCCATCTTGAGAAGCGCTAATTAGGGTGAAGTCGTTCTTTTTTCCGACTTGTTTTGATTACCAAGATCTAAGAGTTAAAAAGATTTGAAAATTTTGGTTTTTTCATGTTTTTTTTTTCTCTCTTCCCCCTGCAATAAAAACAAAAAGACCCAATGACTACTATTTAAAACCATGTGAAAATATAGTAAAAATGTTAGGGGAACAAATTTTTTTGTATATATATATATATATATATTTTTTTTTTTTCCAAAAATTCCGGTGAAAATTTAGCAATAAAACATAAAACCCAAATTGATAAAATTAATAAGGCAAATCTTCAAAATAACACTTTTTAAAATATATCAGCTAATGATAGAAAATCAAGATAGCATTAATTTGAAAAGGAGTCTAAATTACTCTATTTTAACCTTAATCTCATTCTACCCTTAAATAATAAACCATAAATCATATAACTAAATTCAAACATAAATATAAAATAATTTTTTAATTGGTGCTATTTTATAGGCTTTGTGTGTGTTATTTTCAAATAAAATGTATTTAGTGCTATTTAAAGTATTTTTCAGACTCTAATATTTGATATCTTATTTATTAAATAGTTAAACTGCGATATTTCTATAATATTTGAAATTCAGGAAAACGTTTTATGCGATATAAAATAGATAAAAATCCGAAATGAAAGAACAATAACAAGTATAAGAAACTGTAATGTGAAAAAGAAACTATGATGTCAAGAAAAAAACAAATGTAAAAGAAAAATATTAGTTATTCTTTGACATTTTTAATTAAAACTTTAAAAGTAAAAAAAAACGTCAGCGCAAAAGAATATGATTAGTGTTTACTTGTTTGCATTTGTTATTTGATTACGAAACAGGTAACAAGCCACGTGTACCGAAGGGACGTAAGAAAATGTCCGCATCGTAGACTTTTCCTCCGGTCGTTAAAAAAAAATTACAGCGATCAAAATCACAAACAAGACGCCGGACCGTTGATGCCAAAAAAAAAAACGCCGGAGCGTCGATTAGAAGACGTAATCACCCACGTCATTAACACCGACACGTGTCAGTTGAAGACCCGAATGCCACACGATTCATTGGCTCGTTCGGTGGTAGCCTCCGGTCTCTGATTCCGTGGCGCTCTTTCTTCTTCTCTTCCCTCTTCTCTCTCTCTATTCCCCAAACATTTGGGCATTGAAGAATCTCTCTCTCCCTTCCAGAAGAAGAAAAATAGAAAAATAGAAAAAGTCTTCTCCTTTATTTTTTTTTTTAAGAAATAGCAAACAAAACCTAGCACGACTCCGCCGTCTTTGCTTTTCGTTCAGATTTGGTGGTTTCATCTGTTTGAAATCGGCTTTCAATTTCTCCGGTGAGTTTCTATTTTTTTTCTCGCTGTGATTCGTTTCATCTGTTTGGAATCAAAACGATAGAAAAATTGAATAGCTTTATGGTTTGTTCCTCCACCATATCTGGTTAAAAGAAAAAAAAGTTGTAAGCTTTGTGGTCACTTCTTCGAAACTCTTGTTGGATTTGGAAACTGATGCTACTTTTTGTTCTCATCCACAGCTTTTCCGAGCTCTTGATCTCAAGAGTGTGGCTTCTTTGTGATTTGGTTGTGTTGAAGAGTTAAGGTTATTGGTGGAGTTATTTAAGAAAATCTTCGAGAGTGTGACAGAGAGATTGACAAATCTGTCAATGCCAATATGGCTGAAGACACCCTACGGGTTGGTGGTGGTATGATGTCTTCTGGTTTAGCCGTTTTACTCAATGGTGAAGACAACGCCAAGGAGAGTTCATCTAAATCTCGCATCGTTCCACATTTTGATTATTCCGTTCAGCGACCTCTAGAACGGACCATCGAGTTCGTATTTGGTCTACCAGAGAAGTCTGTTGGTCCATTGGACGGCGGCAAAGTGGACAGTAGCTTGGTCCGAGCGGTGATCAGGAATCAATTCTCCAAGGTTCATTGTGAGTTTGATGCTTCGGTGAGTCAGAGAGAAGGGATCTCTGTTGTGAGTCACGGTGTTGTTGGACCTTCCGTTGTTGGCCTCGAAGAGGATAGCATATGCGGTGAGATCAGGACTGTGAAGCCGCCTCTTGTGTTGGAGAGCTTTGCGCTCTTCAGCTCCGCCAGGGCTAACGCTTGTGTCTGGAAAGGCAGATGGATGTATGAAGTTGCTTTAGAGACCTCTGGGATTCAACAGCTTGGTTGGGCTAGTATTGCTTGTCCTTTCACTGACCAGAAAGGTGTGGGTGATGCTGATGATTCGTATGCTTTTGATGGTCGAAGGGTGAGCAAATGGAACAATGAATCTGAACCTTATGGGCAGTCTTGGGTAGCTGGTGACGTCATCGGTTGCTGCATAGATTTGAACTGTGATGAGATATCTTTCTACAGGAATGGCGTCTCCCTTGGGGTTGCATTTTCTGGTATTAGGAAACTTGGACCTGGATTTGGGTATTACCCTGCTATTTCTCTTTCTCAAGGTGAGAGATGTGAGTTAAATTTCGGTGCTTACCCGTTCAAATACCCTGTGGAAGGTTTCCTACCTCTCCAAGAAGCTCCACCTCGAAGTTCTTTTGCAACAGAGCTACTACGCTGCTTCTCAAGATTGCTGGATAGGCCGGACCGTTCGTTGGCTGATACATTAAGTAGACTTAGGAGGTTTGCCTCCGTTGAAGAACTCTTTTCCCCTGTTTCTCGTGCCATATGTGATGAGTTCTACTACATGCTTGGGCAAGACCCTTTGTTGCCTGAGTACTTAGGACGGGGTGCATTTCTCTCATTCCTCTTAGAGATTTTTAGAACTCAAGCCCCGCATGACTGTTCAAGTTTAGACAGAGTTCTTGATGTGCTTCTTGAGTCCCCACTGTCTCATTTGATCTTTGCGCATGTAATAAACGCTCTCGCTTTTAGCTGCAAAACAGCAACGCTTACTCTAACCGAGTGTCCATACTCAGGACCTTATCCCTATCTTGCGCTGGCTTGTCATTTGTTAAGACGGGAAGAAATGATGGTACTGTGGTGGAGATCTTTGCATTTCGAGTTTCTGTTCGAAGGTTTCTTGTCATGCCGGAGTTCCAACAAGCACGACTTACAGCAACTAATGCCTGTTGTTTGGTGGCCTGGATCCTCTGAAGATATATCCCACGAGAGTAGCATGGGCTTTACGATCTCTGCTCTCTCTGAAGCCATTAACAAGGTATGATAGAATCACTTTCTTTTGCTCTCTGGAACATGATTAGCTAATTCTCTCTCTCTCTCTTGGAATTCAGATCGAGGAGAAGCAGAGAAACCTCTGTCTCTTGGTCATACAGTTCATACCACCCATATCGCCTCCCCAGCTTCCTGGTTCAGCATTCAGGGGATTCCTACAGAACCTCTTATTAAAGAACAGAGGCGCGGACAGGAATCTGGCCCCTTCAGGAGTTACACGAAACTCAGTTCTTGTCTCTCTGTTCTCGGTTATACTCCATTTTTTGTCAGAAGGTTTTGAGATGCTGAAGAGTAGTGAAACTGTCCGTCACAATGTTGGTTTCCTTCACAGAGGTGGTCAGCAGACGTTTCCATTGAGTTTGTTTCTTAAAAATGATCCACACCGAGCTGACATCACCAGGCTTGGCGGGTTGTTTAGTCATATATCGAAGTCCTACCCTACAGATGATCAAGAGGAAGAAATTATGCGGTGGGAAGAAGGTTGTATGGATGATGAACACAGTAGAGTAACTCACAGAACCGAGCAGAAGCCATGCTGTTGCATAGCCTATGATACTGATCTTACTAAATCCTTAAAGGACCGAGGAAAGAATACTGCGAAAAGTACTCGTGGTCAGTGCAGCTCTATTCCTGAGAGATCCTCTCATGTTGCTGCAGAATGTAGTGGTGGAAGTTTCAGTGAAGAAATAGAGGACAAGCCTAGCACGAGTAATCAGTCTGACCCCGACTTTGGTTATCGTCCAGTAAGATTTATGAGGACTTCAATACAAGAGAGTAGAATATCATCTGCTATACTAAGCGAAGAGGAACTGTTAGATTCTCTATTGCTATTATACCATATTGCTGTTGCTCCAAATTTTAAGCAGGTAAGTTTAGTTTTTCCCTTTTGTTTAGATTATGCTGTATGATTCACCCATGCATATGCTTGAAAGGTTGATTGAATGTCCTTTTGCTTAGGCATCATACTACATGTCTCAACAATCGCAATCAATATCACTTCTTGAAGAAACAGATAAACAAATAAGAGAACGAGCTTCTAGTGACCAATTAAAGCGCTTGAAGGAAGCTCGCAAAAGTTACAAGGAAGAAGTGATGGAGTGCGTCAGACATTCTGCATGGTAAGTTTAACTTAATTCTTGGATCACTGTATATCAGAGTGTAGTGACGAAGGTTTTAATCAAACTCTATGTGTGGCAGTGTTACAAAGCTTATATATCTCAAATGTTTTCGGCTTTCCTCATTCTGAGTCACTTTTTTATAGGTTTCGCATCTCATTGTTCTCTCGGTGGAAGCAAAGGGGAATGTATGCGTTGTGTATGTGGGTTGTTCAGTTACTTCTGATTCTCAGCAAAATGGATTCTGTGTTTGTGTACATTCCAGAGTTTTACCTTGAATCTTTGGTAAATAGCTCAAGGCCTCCACTTTAGTTGTTTTTTTCTGCGAAGTCCTTGAGTTAACACTCTTTTAATATTTTTTTACCTCAGGTAGATTGTTTCCATGTGCTTCGCAAGAGTGATCCTCCGTTTGTTCCATCAACAACGTTTATCAAGCAAGGACTATCATCATTTGTATGCCTAAATCTCTTGTCACTTTTTTTTTGTCTCTCTTTCTTATTCATGGCTGAGTTTAGTTAGTTAGCTCTAAGTCAGTTGCACAACGGCTAGCTCTAACGTTGCCATTATGAATTGTTGGGTTTTCAGATAACTTTTGTAGTAACGCACTTCAACGATTCAAGGATATCGAACACAGATCTTAGAGATCTACTTCTCCAGTCAATATCCGTCTTGGTACAGTACAAAGAGTACATGGAAGCTTTTGAGAACAACGAGGCAGCTACTCGGCACATGCCTGCAGCTCTACTGTCAGCGTTTGACAATAGATCTTGGATCCCTGTCACGAATATATTTCTTCGTCTTTGCAAAGGTTCCGGATTTAGCTCTTTGAAGAACGGGGAGTCTTCCTTTTCATCAACTGTCTTCCAGGTTACTTCTTTGAAGAATGTGACATGTTTCTTATTTGATCCTCAGTTTGCATAGTAGGTTTTGATTTGTCTTGTTTTCTTTTGGTCTAGGCTCTTCTACGAGATGCTTGTATCAATGACTGTGAATTACTCTCTACTTTTCTTAACCGGCTATTCAACACGCTGAGCTGGACCATCACTGAGTTTTCCGTCTCGGTGCGAGACATGCAAGAAAAGTATCAGGTCAGATAAAAATAATAAAAGCTTGGATGGATCACTTTGTATCGATTAAGTTTACCAGTTTTTTAAAAAACATTCCTCTTTGTTTTTATGCAGGTAATGGAGTTTCAGCAGAGGAAATGTTGCGTGATATTTGAGCTTTCAAGCAATCTCGCAAGGGTCTTAGAGTTCTGCACTTCTGCAATACCACAAGCATTTCTTTCTGGGACGGACACAAATCTCCGTAGGCTCACTGAGTTGATTCTTTTCATCTTGAATCACATGACCTCAGCAGTAGATGACGAGTTCTTTGATCTGTAAGTTCATTAAAAAAATGTTCCAAACGCTTGAAATGTCACTTAGACAGATTTTTTCTTCGGGCAGGTCACTTAGACGGCAAGGACAACCTTCAGAGAAACTTAGCCGAGGGATCTTATTAGCTCCTTTGGTTGGTATCATCTTGAATCTCTTGGATGCTAGTGAAGAAGATACAAAACAGAAGCAACAACATGACGTAGTTGGTCTTTTCGCGAGCATGGACTGTCCTGATACAGTCTATTGCGGGTTTCAATACCTCTTGGAATATGACTGGGTACGTGAGCTCTTAAATCTAGTCTCTTCCCATGTTTGCTTCCTTTTTAACCAACACTGCTTCAAATTTTTTTTTTTTCAGGACGGTTGTGTAAGCGGTGATGATGCGTATGTGAAGAAACTTGGACAGCTGGCGAGTTTCTTGAACCACCTCGTGAACCGAACTTCGTCACAAGAACCTGCAAGAATCGAAGAGCTGTTCAACAAAGACGCAACAGATTTAGATGACAACACGTGCTGTATCTGCTACGCGGGTGATGCTAATGCGATGCTTGTTCCGTGTTCACATCGGTCATGTTACGGTTGCATAACTAGACATCTTCTCAATTGTCAGAGATGTTTCTTCTGCAATGCTACGGTTATTGATGTTATAAGAGATAACGAAGAAGAAGACAACTGATGCTGATCACAGATGAAGCATAGGGTAGTTGCAGCAGCAGCAGACAACACAAAATAAAAGGATTTTAGGTGGGCAGGAAAGAAAGAAAGAAAGAAAAATTATAGTATAGGATGATGAATAAGACCAGATAAAAACAAATGTCTGTGATAGTTTTGTATTACCTTTGGTAATGATGGTTGCTAGGCTTCTTTCTTCTTTTTTTTTTCTTGTATATATGAGAATGAAATGGAAAAAAAATTAAAAGACGCAATGTTTTTGATTGGTTTCTTACTTGTTGAGCAGTGATTTTGAAGGTGGCCTATCCGGTGGGTTGGACCGATAAACCTTAAATCTGGTCGTTAACCTTGTTTAGATATACAAATTCTGCTTAAGCTCGAAAGAAATCGGCAACTATAACACACATTTTGACGGTTCTTGGTGTCGGATTCAATCAAAAGAAAACAGTAATATTATTTCATCTTGGAAAAATGATTCACTTGTTGAATAGTGCATGAGTATACATCTTAACTATATAATTACATCACTGGCTTACAATAAAAAATCTTGGAAACAACAGTTGATAATCTTTTAGTAATTGATTATTTACATATTTGAATAAATTGATGATAATAAAATTTGATCCAAACTCGAAGCTCTAGCTGATAAATAAGAACAGACTCAATTATAATACCGTAAAATAAATCCAACAAAATTTTTTTGTTTCATCTTAATGAGTTTATTTTTGAACTACTGCATGTTGATGGTTTTTGAATAATGTTTAATTTAGCTTTGTAAATAATTGATTCAGTGAGAAAAGACTCTAGTTGTAGTTTACAATGTATATATATATATATATATATATATATATGTATATATGCATGTTACCATGTATAAATTTTAGTTAGTGTAAATAATTATATAATTTAATATTTATGATGTAAAATCATGTATTATCTAATTGGTGTAGATGGTCATCATTTTTCCTTTCATTTTTAGTAATGGAGATTTCTTATATATTTGAGCTTCAAAGTATGTTATTTCAAAGGAATTTCAAATTATGTTTTTTTCTCATTTATTTTGGTCTTTTTCTAACATCTGATTTTATTAAAACATAGGAACTTGGTCCATTTGGTTTGTAAAGTTATATGGGTAGAATCTTGTTCATTTTTTTTGTCAAAATGTTTACTTCGTATATTTTAAAAATAAATATAACAAAACAATTGTTGTCACTGCTTGATCTAGTGATCAGAAAGAATTTGTGGCTTATTTTGACAGTCCGATTTTCAAGATATCATTTTAAGATGATTTATGGTTTAATTAGTTAAATCAGTTTTTAACTTTAACGTATTTTTTATCGGCTGAAATTTCATTAGTAAAGAAAATAACACATGCTTTGAAAACGAAACACAGTACAATCAGAGTATCAAACTCCTAAAGGAAAGACGAAAAAATAACACAGATGGTAACAACAGAAGATATCCTATACATAAAATAAACCTATGACCAGTAGATCATTAACAAAAGAGTCGACCAAGTTTTGTTTTATTTCTAATAAGCCAACCGCTCACAAAAAGCAAATAAGATGGAAATTACAAACACAAACACAAAAACATAATCAGTTGATCTGACCAGGTTGTCCTGAGCTGTAAGGTGGTCTTGGTCTCCTTCTTATCAATCTTGCAACCATCGCCATAAATCCCGTTTCTTGAACCTATATACATAAACATGGCTTTCACTACACATATTATGACTTCTAACAGCAAATTCAATTAGGGTTTAATTCGTAAATTATATAAATTCTCAAAGTGATGAACTCGCTAGTTCAGCTCGTATTCTTGATTTGTATATTTAGCTTCCTAAACAGTTTTGCTCCGGACTGCCTTACTAATCTCACTTGATTATATTATTTATATAACTGATTAACATAATCCTTTTTGAACAACGATTAACATAATCCATAGGAAACAAAATGAGCAGGCCATATTGAGAACAAAAAGAGCTTACAGTTCCAGTTCCAGGGTCTTCTGATGATGATGAAGATGGTGATATGGATGATGATTCAAGACCAAGGCACTTCAAGATGGCTTGAACAGTTTTGTGAAAGGCAGAACATGGAGAGTTGAGAAGAGGGTAGTAAACTTCTTTTTCTTCATCTTCTCTTCTACTGCTTTTCTTTTCTTCTCCATTACCTTCCATTTTTTGTTCTCTCTTCTCTATTAAATTTCTCTTCTTCTTCTGCTCAGTGCATTAAGTATCGTGTCTTATTTGACCTCACCTGCTTCCCTGTGTTTTTACACACACACCCTACCTTCATTTAATACCTCCTATTTTTTACCTTTCAATTATATTTTTTTTTAATCTTCTTTATTAAAAGAGAAGTACAATTTTATCTACCGTAAAAAGTCATAACTAGACCATCTAATAAGTAGTCTAATAAACTGAATTAATATTAACATATCCTTCCTATTAACAATGAAACCATCTTATGTCGCTAAAAAATCTAAACAACTTCTCCTATTGATCATATTTAACGAAAATTTTATTAATTGTTATTTAATTTGATTCTAAAATATATTTACTAGATTTGATCATTGATTTATTATATATATGATTCATATAATTAATCATCTACTACATTTTTAACTTTATTTAAACACATGTAAAAATGAAATAAAAATATCTCTAAAACTTTATTTAGTCTCATTGACTTCCTATACTTTGCACCTCTATATTTACTTCATTGTAAATATATCTCAATATTAAATATTATAATATTTAATTGATATTAAATCAACTAATAAATATATATCACCAAACATGAAAATATTTATAAAATTTTATGCAAATTTAAATATAAAATAAAAAGCTCTAAAAGTAATTTTTGGTTCTGTGTTACTCAAATCTAAATATTAAACTTCAGTTTACATAACACAATTATTTATTTTCATACAAATTTAAATTTACTATTAAATTGATACAACACCCGCACGGATGTGCGGGTTCAAATCTAGTTAATGATTAAGGCAACTATGATGCTAATTCTTTCTTTTTTAACTACACAAGTTTCCAAAGCCCATAACATGCTTAATATTAGTAATTAGACTCGGAATCACAATACTTAATATTAGTTTTCATCCCAAAGAGTAATTTCTAAGTTTTACAAATAGTATTATTTTCAGTTGAATTATCAACATATGGAAACTAGGTTGAAGTTCAACTAAACCGTAAACAATTAGACGGAGAAAATTTTGATTATATTCATTTTTTATATTCGAAAGAATCAAAAATAATTTGACCATTGAGAAAATATAAGGTAATTTACTTAATAATTGTTACATTAATGACTAGTCAGGCTTATAAACTGAAATAGTATAAAATCAAAGCAACAACTAATAATAAAAGGTCAGATCTTATCTTATATTGAAAAAGTAAGCCAAATCCAAACAACATGAATAGAAAATTGGATTATAGTGCATTGATTTCTAAAGATAACAATAAAAACATTAACTAGATTATACTCTCTCCGTTTCAATATAATTGATGTTTTAGAAGGATAATTTTGTTTCAAATTAGATGAAGTTTTGAGATTTTAAGGTTAACTTTAACTTTATTGGAAAATGTTCAACCAATTAGATTTCACTGTCTTTTTTATTATTGGTTAATTGATTCTAAAGTAATATTTTTAAAATATTTTTTTAGAAAAATCTAGTTTTCTTAATCTTTGTGAAAGAAGACAAAACATCAAGTATTATGAAACAGAGGGAGTATATGAAATATTCACATAGTTAGGTTGGTCTGAAATAGATATGTAGCGAACTCAGAGCGCTTTGTTTCTTATTGCTCATAATTTTGCTTATGGATCTTTATTGTTGTCCTCCTCTTTATAGCTCTTTGGACCAAGGTTCCTTTAGCAATAGAAGGTGTCCTCTCTTACGAAAACACAAATAAATGTTCGTATTCATTATTCTCTCAGCCTTTTGTTTTGTCTTCTTTTGTTACAGCCTAAAAATAATAACTATTCTTGCATTGAAGACGTCCTTTTTTTTTTTTTGTGAAACCATTGTTTTTCATTCATAACTTAAACAGTTACATGGATTAAAACAACATCAAGACACTGATGTGCAGTCTTTATAGGAAAATTAAGAGCAAAGCAATGTAAAGATAGAGACACAAACTTAGATAAGTTTGATAAGGTGTCGAAGGTTACAAAGGTGCCACTCACGAGTAACCACATGAAGAAATTACTGCGTCCTTTGAATTTTCCAGACTTAAAAATAGTCACCGTATGTCGTGACGTTGAATACTCCAAGACCTCGGGTCTTAGTGGAACGAATCTCGTTGTATCATCCTGTCCCAAACGAGCCATCACACCAGATAACAAAACGTTAGGCAAAGGACGATACTCCTTGGTTTTGAAACCAAGAGAGAGGTACTTCTCAGAGAGAAGAATTTTGATGAAAAGATTCACTTCTATAAGGAGAAGAGATGGTGAAAATGATCTCTCATGGCCTCGGCATGAGGAAGTTTGATTAGCCTTTTCTGTTAAGGCTATGGGACTGCAATCTTCAAGCTTTAAAAGACTCCGAACTACACTTTGAATTTGTTTAGTAGTTTTACTTGTCGGGTTTTCTGGTTGATGACGAAACTTGCTTGACCTTGGTGTTCTATCACCATCGACTGCATCAAAAACATACAACACTCCATCTATGCCCAGAACATAGGTTTTCTCTGATGAGATTTCCATCTTTACATCTGTAGCAGCATTTGACTGAGAGCGCAAGACCAGAAAATATTGAAGAAGTAAACGCTGCTGGGAGTGGATCACGGTGGTAAGAGCCACCTTAACAACGGCATTGAGGTATATGAGCTTGACAAGAGTTGACAAGGAAGCTGTACCTGAGGTCAAACAGAGGCTTCGGCTACCAACGTTACCGCGTCGGAGCCAAAGATTTTTGCTGAAACCACACATAAGCCACTGGTCAACTGAATCTGTCCAGCTGAGAAGGGGAGAGCAGTAGCCGGAAATTGCAGGTCTGCACAGTAGGAGCGTCGAAATCGAATGGACCTGTGGGTCTTTAACTTGTGGTGAACTCGTCATGAAGGTTTGTATTGAGCACACAGAGCTGTCAAACTTACAGACCTTGCAGGAAGAGGGAACATCCTGTGTCTCCGGTGGAGCGTCCGGTGGGTCAGGAGGTTCTGGCGGTTGGGCAAGGCCGGGAAGCTCCGGAGAAAACAGATTTGGAGACTCCGGAACAAGCGACTTCGAGTTTGAACCCTTCACCTTCAGACTTGAACCAGTGGTAGCAGTATTGGAAGAAAGGTTTCTCACCGGAGCCATAGATCTTTCAGGAGCACAGCCGGACGAGAAGCGCAGTCTTCTAAGTTGTACAAAGTCTTCACCTTTTGGTGAGAGGATTCTTCGGGTAAACCCAGACGGAGTCCCGAGAGTGAGAAGCATAACTTCTTAGGAGAGAAGAACAACAGAGAGGATGAAGCACCGGACGTCCATACTAGATCGGAGTTGAAGCTTTGTGTTGATGACGGCCGCCTTGGAAATCGTGCCAGAGAGAGACGTCCTTTTTTATATTCTATTTTATTTGAGGTTAGAAATTTAGCGTGACGACTTTTATAATATTGCTGTTACTTGGTCCTGAAAACTATTGCCCTCCTTCTCGTCTCTTTTCACTTGTCTTTTATCCTTTCTCGAACCAAATACATTGATATTAACTAGTTTAGTTCAAAGGAAGATGCAATGCTAAGAATCTTGACAAGCTCTACCGCATTCTAAAACAAATGCTAACTAGATCTGTATTTTAACTTGATCACTAAAGGACGTTTAGGAGTAGTTGCGATTATTTTATAATAGTATAATTATAGGGTTCAAACTAATAACACCAAACTGTGTGGAATTTCGGGTTTCCTGAACCATTGAACGATAAAGTATATCAAGAGTAGTTGAATATATTTCCATGCATTTCGTTCCTTTCTCGTGTGTTTCTCCTCTCTTTTATGTCTCTTTTGAATGTTATTTATAAAAGAATATTCTTAATGAGCTTGTCCATGTTTTGGGTTTTCTTTTCTTTGTTTCGTCCCATCATTAAAAAGTACATTGATGGTCAGATAATGGCATGATATATCATTTCGTACCCATATTCACAGTGTTCCATGTATGATGAGTTTCACCCATGTTAATTTGTACGTGCGTTCATTGATCTACAGGTTATGATGAATAAGTTGATGTCTAAAATAAAATATCTTGGGGTAAACTGATTAGAAGATACAAAATCGTCTCAACGTAATGGGCCGTGAGGCCATTATATTGTTTGTTTGTAAGTTTTATTTTAGATTGTATTTATTTCATGGAACTTGCTTATATCCATCCACAGGCAAACATGTCAAGTCATACATATACGACTTAATACTATGTTTATTAGTATTAATATATTACTAGATTTTGACCCGCGCTTTTGAAGCGCGGGATATTTTACGATGAAAAATTTCACTAATAATTTAACAAATATTTTGGTTATTTTTAAAGAGTGTGTATTTAAAATATTTTTGCATTTAAATCAGTATTTTTAAATTCAACCCGATTGTGATTATACCGGTTAATCCGGAGATCTGACAATTCAATTTATGTTTTTAAAATATTCATATTAAAAAATCACTAAAACCCGAGATTAACCGATTGAATTGATGGATGACCGATATGTAATCTAATTGGATTTAAATTGTAATAGTTTCATAATTTGTAATCTTATAATCGAAATTTTAAAGTTCACTATTTTGCAATTTATGAAATTATGACGTTTCTATAAAATTTTAAAGAGAAAATGATAGATATAAAATAACTAAGATTAATTATTGTATTATTTGGAAACATTGATAGTAGTATAAAAAATATATTGTTTGGAAATATTGATAGTAGTATAAAGAAATAAGTATATTGTTTGGAAACATGGATAGTAGTATAAAGAAAGGAACATTAGTGACTTAATGTATGTTTAACTATAAAGTATAAAGGTGTATTTAATTTAAAAATTTACAAAATAAATGTTAGGTCCAACAGAATGTTTCTGTTTTAATAAGATAGACTAGATTAGGACCCGCCCTAAAGGGCGGAAATTGATTTGTCAAATTTCAATTAATAATATATGGTATATATAATATGTGTATATAATATTATATATATTTTGTGTAACATTTATATATATATATATACATATTAGACATATATATAATATTTTATTAAATATATATAGAATTTAATAGTGTTATAATTTGTGTTGTACTTGTTATTAGTTTGTATTTAATCTTCTTTTATTTTTAGTATAATAATTTGCCTTGTCACACCTTTTACCTTTTAACTTATACACATAGTTATGCATTTTTTCAAAAAAAAAATTTATACACATAGTCTCGTAAAATGTAATATATAAAAAAACATATTTAAAAAATCTACTGACCATATGCCACCATTATTTGGTTGTTTGAACAAAAAAAAATCATGTTCTTGTATAACTATGTATGTTGTGATATGATGTAGGTGAAGAGTAAATATATGGAAGTAAAGTTAGTGATACGAACATGAACCTATGTTGGTCTATGCCACAATTATTTGGTTTTTGGAAGATCAATGAGCATAAGCATACACGGTCTTTGTATGCTTACGTTGTAAATGAGTCGGATATTTTTTCTCTTATGTCTGGAATGATATAGAACTCGTTGATTTAAGAGTGATTCAGTTTTATATGATCTAATTAGGGCTGGGCAAAAAATCCGAACCCGAAAAACCGAACCGAACCCGATCCAAAAAAGTAGCACCGAACCCGAACCAAAATTGATTAAATATCCGAACGGATTCAAAATTTCGGTATTTAAAGAACCGAAACCGAACCCGATCCAAACCGAAATATTTTGGGTACCCGAATGTATCCGAAATAAATTTATATACTTGAATATATACATTATTTTTATATATAATGTATATTAAAAATATTAAAAATATATAAGATACCTTTTAATTTTCCAAAATACTCGGAAAATATATGCAAATAGTCAAAAGCAAATGTTTAAAATAGCTAAAATATACTGAAAACACCGAAATAGTTAAATATCTATTGATTCTTTATCCAAATATTCAAAGAAAACTAATTTATGTGTTAAATTAAGGTATTTTGGCATATATGTTATGAAAATTTATATGTAATATATTATCTTTCTTATAGATTTTGAAAATTTAAAGTATATAATAAATTTTGAAAATTTAAAAACATTTTAAATGGGTTATCCGAACCCGAACCGAACCCGTAAAGATCTGAACCGAACCCGAACCGAAATTTAAAAATATCCGAATGAGGCTGAAATCTTTGACCCCGATAATCCGAAACCCGAATGGACTGAACCGAAACCCGAATGGGTACCCGAACGTCCAGTCCTAGATCTAATTATATTAAAAGATTAACCAAAAATATTATAAAAGTGTTACTGGTTAGGTTTAACTAATCTATGTTGGTTAAGATTTGATTTAATTTAAGTTGGTAGGTTGCATTGTATAGGAGACATCATATATTCTAGCAACAATTATGAAAGAGTCCAAAATTTAAATGAGAACTTCAAATAGTAGATAATCCCTAAATTAATAGATTAGATATATTAAAGACACATATATATTTCTCACAAACAAGAATGGACAAAAACACACCGAGACATGCGTTCAATATGTGGGTCACCTTCTTGGACAGACTCTCCACTCGCTCAAGGCTTGCACTGTACGGGGAATGCAGATTGATATATACCTGTCTATGTTCTCAAGCTCCAGAAACTCGTGACCACTTGTTCCTCTCCTGTCTATTTGATATGGCTATCTGGAAGGAACCAGTGGTGAACCCATGAATGAAATTAACCTCGGTCAAACTAACTATTAAATTTAAAAAAAAAAATCTACATGAAATTATTAGGAATTGAACCTGGGTTATGGGGGTTTAAAAACCAATTATTTCATTAGGAAATCGGTAAGAAATCTGTTGGGAAATTTTTAATTTAGGTAATTTCTAAAAATATCCGTATTTTCTTTTTCGAGGTAAGTTTTAAGATTCTTAAAAGATTTTCGACGGAAAACATCTTCCGTCGAAAAATTTATTTTTGGTCAAAAATACAATAAATCCTCGAATCATCAGAAATCTCTCAAAAAAATTGACAAATTTAAGACGGATTTCCTATGAATTTATTATGACTTGGGGTTTAGGGTTATCAAATCCAAAGAAAAACATATCAACAATATCCGTTTGTATGTATGTATGTATGTATGTATGTATACAGGTTTCAAAAAAAAAAAATCCGTATGTATACGTTATACAAACGCTTTAACGAGATTTATGACATTATACGCCTTCAGAGTCACTTGTTTCACCATATTTGAAAATATAATAAACGGATTAATTGCTGAAATCATTTGTATAAGTATATGATATGTTAATGCTTCAAGTGGATTCTTATAATTTACTATTGTACATTTTTGTAATATTCAATTATTGAGCATTATATGTCATACCATATGAAATTTTAAATGTTGTGATAGTATTCATAATCTTTAACGAATCGGTTGTAACTTGCTTACACCTATTTTAAAACCATAAACCATAAGTTTTAATAAAATCCGTCGAGAATCAACCTTCGGTAATTCGACAGAAGTTTTTTTTTGGTTGTAGCTAAAAGCTTTTAAATAGTGAAAAGGATTCATGGTTGCTAATTGTCCAATTGGTATTTTCAACCGCCATGGCCGGATGATATCAGTTGTGTCGACGTGTCGTGCTTCTCTGACCTACCACTTATGCTCTCCTTTCATCTCATGACATCTGAGAGTTTTTTGGGTTACTCATCATTGGATTGTGGTGCTTCCTTTTATGGAGGGGTGTATGATTCCAATCAAAGTTGTGTGTTTCTGGTAAGTGATATCTTGCATATTTACATTGTTTTAGCCATTCATTCTTGTACATTTTGATCATATAGATGAGGATTTAGTCATCTTTAGGTTACATTTTGCATACATGAGTCTTTATTAGGTGTTGGAGTGTGCTATGGAGTTTTTGGAAGTGTTTGGAGGCATTTGTGGTGTAAAAGGTTGAAAGATGAACATGGATGGAGACCTTAAAGATATCTTTTGAAGCCCATCTTCTGGGAGAACATTGGAAATTGAGATAGCTTTCTAATGGAAGTGGTCTCAAGTCATTTGGAGCTGTATTGGAGGAGTTATGATCAATCTACTGGAGGCATATCAATACTCGAACACAGTACGCCTGGAGCGGGGTGACGGAGCGGGGATACGACCCCGCTGTGTATCCAGAGCGGGGTGACGGAGCGGGGTTACGACCCCGCTCGGGTTTACACAGAAATGGAGGAAAAACGGCTGGAGCGGGGTTGTGACCCGGGTACGGAGACCCCGCTGCGTGTTATCACTTGGTCGTTTTTATGATTTTTAAGGGGGTTTTTAGACTTTTCTATTGGTACCATTAGGTCTCAAAAGACCATATAAATACTCTTGTAATCCCAAATTAGGGAATGAACTCTTTTTCTCTCAAAAACACATTTGTAAACCTTGAAGAAAGTTTGGATCTTTGATCCTTTTTCATCTTATTTTCTTTGTGTTTGTTGGATTATCTTGTTCACTAGCATGTTTAACCTTGAATCATCTTTGGTTTTTGGGTTAATCATGTCTATTAGTGAGTAGATCTATCTAGGATTCATGGGCTAGGGTGATTAAGGGTGATTAGTGAAGATCTAGGGTGTTTAGTGTTAAATCTATTTCATTCCTTGCTTGTTGAGGGTTCTCAATGCTATTTTGGTCTTGATCATACTAAAATAGATCCTTAGGCATTTCATGCCCGGAAGGTGTTTGATGAAATGCCTGAACCAACTCTTCAATGCTTTTAATGCACTTTGCCAAAGAGATTTGTTGTTAAAGGTGTTAAGATTGCTAGTAGACTGGTTCTCCATGATTGCTTTAGTAACATTCAACCAAAGGGATTTGATGCTTGAGTTGCTTTAGCAAATGAACATTCATCTAGGGATAGAGCTTGTTTAGTATTGTGTCTAGGCATAAGGAAAGTGCTTGATTGATAGCTTGTCACCTTTAGATTGGATCTACATCACCCAAGATCAAATGCCTAGCCCCATGAGTCCACTTGCTTCATATTGAGAAAGAAAGTTCATTCTTTTATTGCATTTCTAGTCTAGTTTTAGTTCACTTCACTTCACTCAATTGGTTGCACTTAGATTAAGCATAGACTTGCATTCCCAGTGCATTAGAATCACTTAGGATTGGTTCGACAATCTTTTATACTACATCATTTGATAAGGACCCTTGAAAAGTCCTAGCATCAAATTGGCGCCGTTGCCAAGTTCTAAGTTGATTTTGACATTGGGATTTAGTCACTTGCTTGAGACTAAGTCATTTTTATTTTTATTGTGATATTGGCTCTGCTTCTTCCTCTTTTTGCATTTCAGGTGTATGAACTTGAGAAGTAGAGGGACTACAAACCTCACTCCACTAGTACTAGACATCCGGGCTTTGGAAAGAGAGAATACAAGAAGAAGGAGAGAAGAGGAGCAACAGGCTCATTTCAACAGATTGGGTTTTGATATGGCTCACCATCAGAACCAAAATCAAGATGGAGAGATCCCTTTGGGAGCTGCCCAAGAGGGGAATGGTCAAAGAGCTGCGAACCTTCGACCACAACACCCACAGCGCCAAGCTCGCGCCATTGGAACCTATGATCGCCCTCACATTCATGGTCATAGGTTGGGAATCAGAGCACCACCTGTGGCGAACAACAACTTCGAGATCAAGTCAGGGCTACTCAACACCATTGAGCACAACAAGTTTCATGGCCTGGCAGCTGAAAATCCTATTGATCACTTGTACAAGTTTGATCAGTATTGTAGTTTGTCCAAGACAAATGGTGTCTCTGAAGATGCATTCAAGCTGAAGTTGTTTCCCTTCTCTTTGGGAGACAAGGCACATCAGTGGGAGAGGTCTGTCCCAAGTGACACTATCACCACTTGGGAGGGATGTAAGGAAGTCTTCTTGGAGAAATTCTTCTCTACCTCAAGGACAGCTAAAATAAGGAATGAGATCTCTGGTTTCCAGCAGAAGAATCTAGAAAGCTTCAATGAGGCATGGGAGAGATTCAAGGACTACCAAGCTCAGTGTCCTCATCATGGTTTCAGCAAGGAGAGCTTGCTTAGCACTTTCTACAGAGGAGTTCTCCCATCTTGCAGACACAGGCTTGACACTGCTAGTAATGGTTTCTTCTTGGGCAGAACTGAGCAGGATGCAGAGGAGCTGGTGGAGAACATGGCAAAGAGTGACTCAGTCTACAATGAGGAGTATGATAGAGCCAACAGAGGGAATGACCAGCAGACAAGGAAAGATATCAAGTCTTTGCAAGACAAGTTGGACTTGGTTCTTTCAAACCAATCCAAGAAAGAGCAGGTTAGCTTTGTTGGTGATCCTAGTCAAGAGGTTCCTCCTAAGGTGAATGAAGTTGATGGTTTGGAAGGGCAAGAAGAGTTGTGCTTCATCAATGCTAATGGCACCTGGTATAGAAAAGAGCCAAACTTTCAATACCAAAACAACTACCAGCAAAGACCTCACTACAACAATCAGCAAGGAGGACACCAGGCCACGCAAAGCTACCCTCCTGGTTTCAGCAACCAAAGTAATCAGTCTACTCAAGCTCAAGGCAGTTCTTCTCAAGCTGCATCTTCAGATTCAAGTGTGGATTCTATGTTCAAGAAACTCTTGGAATTTCAAGCCAGAAATGAGAAGACAATGGTTTATGAGTTCAAGAACATCCACACAAAGATTGATGGGAACTACTCTGACCTCAACAACAAGTTCTTACAACTTGCATCTCGCTTCAACACTTTGGAGAGTCAGGTCGCCTCTATGCCATCATCTTCCAAGAGCTCAATGGGATCTCTACCAGGGAAACCAGAAAAGAACCCCAAGGAGTCTTGCAATGTTATCATCTCTACTACTTCTTCAGAGATTGAGCTGAGTGATTATGAGAAAGAGGTAGATGAGATTGAGAAGCTAGTGTTTGGGACTGAGCTTGGAAAAATTGAGAAATTGGTTGTAGCAACAGCTGAAGCACATATGGTGGATAAAGCTATGGAAAGGGTTCAGGTACAAGCTGAAAGGAAGGTTGAAGCAACGAATCTGTTGAGAGTTGAGCCTAGTGCTGAGAAATCAGTTGAGAGGAGAGCTGACCAGAAGCTGAACGAGGTGAAGAAAGACGACACTGAGATTGAGCTGTCACCATATGACAAGCTCCCTTTCCCACAAAGGGTTCTCACCAAAGCTCAGAAGAAGGTGCTCTCCAAGTTCAGGAAAGATCTTAGTGATGTTGGGGTCAGGCTCCCAGAAATCTCCGGTATGCGTGAAGCTCATGTCCAAATGATGCTCATCAAGGACATTCTAGACCACCAAGCAGAAGTGGCCGAGCTTTTGGACATCTCCATTTTGAAGATTGATCCACCAGTCCCTCCACAGTCCCTCCCTAAGCTAGAGTCTCAAGGGAAGTTCACATTGTCTTGCTCCCTTGGTAAGATCACTATGAATGATGCTTTGGTTGATTCTGGTGCAAGTGTGAATGTGATCTCATTGGAAATGGTGAAAAGTCTTGGTATTGAAGGCATGGAGCCAAACACATCTTCTCTCATGTTTGGTGATTCATCTTCTACAACCCCTATTGGCATCATCAAGGATTACCCTTTGAAGATTGGAGCATGCACCATTCCTATAGACCTCACTGTCCTGAAGATGGCAACTGAGAAGAGAGTTCCTTTGATCCTTGGCACTCCATTTCTCACAACAGTTGGAGCATGTATTGATTTCCCAAACAAGAAGGTCACACTCCTCAACGTGAACAAGACTGTCTCTTACCCAATCCAATCTCCAATGGATGTTGGGTATTGTGGAACAATCACTTGTGAAGAACCATCCATTGAAAAGATCCAAGCTAAAGTGGATGTTCCTGAGAAAGAAGATCTTGTTGGAGAGTCCTCTAAAAAGTTGTGTGTTGAGCATTTGAAAAGTGCTACAAGGGAGGAGGTGAGTAGAGCCACAAAGGCTGCTCATGACATGAAGAAGATAGTGAAAGAATCTCATCCTCCACCTCTTGATAAGACTCCTCACACTCTCACTCTCCACCCAATGAAGCTCAAGGATGGAGTCATTGAGTACAAGATCAAGTGCAAGGGAAGGTCTAAGCCATTCTCAAGTGCAAAGGCCATCATCACTCCTCAGCTTCAAAACGACCCCATCAAGCTCCAAGAGCTCCTCTCTCAGGTCCTCACCATCACTCTTGAAGGTGGGAAGGATCCTCCTTCTCACTAGTACAAGAGAAAAGGTAGTCAAGCTAGTGACTCAAAACAAGCTCACTTGGGAGGAATTCCCATGGTTATCCTTGTATATAAATTTGCTATTTTATTTCTTTATGTATTCAATAAGTGTGGCAGAAGTTTCAGGCCAGCTCAAAGCTCAAGCTCTAGACACCCATTACCACACTTCACTCTCCACTTGAGGTATCACTCCAACCCTTCTTTGTACATACCATTGCTTTTATCATATTTTCGGTATCTCCTTCTCTCTTATTCACACAGAGACTGTGTGATTTAAGTGTGGGGGAGGTACCAAGTGTTTAATCATGTTTGTTTTGTTGATTGTGAGTCTCATGCATTGCATTGTACATTCATATATGCATAGAAAAAACCATTAATAAAAATAAAAAAAAATTGAAAAATGCATAAAGAATCATGTAGTTGCATCACTTGCATTCTTAGGATTGAGTCTAGATCATATAGATTGCATTCACTTGCATATGGAGCAGCTGTTAATAATTTCTTGTAAAGAACACTTGTTTGCACTGAATTTGACACCCTAATTAAACATATCAAATAGCTTAGGCATCTCTTTAAAACCTTGCACGCTTCGAGCTTTGAAAACTCTTCTTGAAACATGTGCTTGCTTGATATTGGCATTGTTCTCGAAACCAGCTCCAACCTGAATCTTGATTTAAATGAACTTAATCTCTCTTGCATATGGGCATTTGCATACTTGATCATGGATCTCATACACATTTGGGTTATCTTTTCCGTTGTACCACTCTTTGTTAACCCAAATGGCACTCCCTTACCCTAAAACCCTTACCATTCTTTGAAGCCTACAATTATTTGTATGAGTGAGGTCTCTTTTGATAGTTTGTCATGTGCAAAATCTTGAGAGTATTGGGAGCGACATGGATTTGTTCTCATCTCTTGCTAGCATAGGGTCATCATTTGAGCTAGCTTCTAGGATGGTGAGTGGGTGTATGTTTCTTAAAAGTTTAATGTCTTGGGTTTGGGGTGTGAGAAAGATGAGCAATAGAGTGTTATGAGAAAGAAAAGCCCTAAGGACCTAGAATAGAAAGAAAAGAAAGCTCTAATTTGTATTGTTTGAGACCTTCCCCCTATATATATAAAAAAAAAAAAAAAAAAGAAAAAGAAAAGAAAAAGAAAAAAAAAAGATTCAAAAAGATAGTGGGGAAGAGAAAATAAAAAGTATTAGAGCTTAGAAAAATGAATAAGAGGTCCTTAGTGGTTAAGTCATAAGAAAAGAGAGTTGTTTATTGAGTGAGTGATGTGAGTGTTTGTTATTTTGGGGTATGAGATGAATGAAAGGGGTGTAGAATTTGTAATCACTTAGGAATGGGTAGAATGATGAGGATGGATCCATGTATGCATGAATTGCTCCTAGTCTTAGATAAATTTTGTATAATGATCAAGCTCCTTGATTCTTGAGTGATTGCCACCTTAAAATGATGCATTGAACCCTCTTTTTCATCCATATTAGACCATTTGATCACCTAGCCAAATGATTGAGATCATGTGCCCATTTGTGAGAATTCACCTTGTGTGTGTGTGTGTGTGTGAATCAATGTGAGGGCTGGTTAAGAGGACTTGTTGGTTGATGAGTATTGCATCTTGTGTAAAGGCATAAGAGTATTGATAGGCCTAGAGAAGCTAGAGTATAATAAGAGAGTGTGCTCATGCTATTTGCTATGTTTCTTTAGGATGTCAAGTTGAGTGCTATGAGTGTTTCTTTTGGTTATAAGCTCCCATCTTTATATCTATCCTCCTTGAGTTTTTGAAAAGTTTACTTGAGGACAAGTAAAGGACTAGTGTGGGGGAGTTGATATCTTGCATATTTACATTGTTTTAGCCATTCATTCTTGTACATTTTGATCATATAGATGAGGATTTAGTCATCTTTAGGTTACATTTTGCATACATGAGTCTTTATTAGGTGTTGGAGTGTGCTATGGAGTTTTTGGAAGTGTTTGGAGGCATTTGTGGTGTAAAAGGTTGAAAGATGAACATGGATGGAGACCTTAAAGATATCTTTTGAAGCCCATCTTCTGGGAGAACATTGGAAATTGAGATAGCTTTCTAATGGAAGTGGTCTCAAGTCATTTGGAGCTGTATTGGAGGAGTTATGATCAATCTACTGGAGGCATATCAATACTCGAACACAGTACGCCTGGAGCGGGGTGACGGAGCGGGGATACGACCCCGCTGTGTATCCAGAGCGGGGTGACGGAGCGGGGTTACGACCCCGCTCGGGTTTACACAGAAATGGAGGAAAAACGGCTGGAGCGGGGTTGTGACCCGGGTACGGAGACCCCGCTGCGTGTTATCACTTGGTCGTTTTTATGATTTTTAAGGGGGTTTTTAGACTTTTCTATTGGTACCATTAGGTCTCAAAAGACCATATAAATACTCTTGTAATCCCAAATTAGGGAATGAACTCTTTTTCTCTCAAAAACACATTTGTAAACCTTGAAGAAAGTTTGGATCTTTGATCCTTTTTCATCTTATTTTCTTTGTGTTTGTTGGATTATCTTGTTCACTAGCATGTTTAACCTTGAATCATCTTTGGTTTTTGGGTTAATCATGTCTATTAGTGAGTAGATCTATCTAGGATTCATGGGCTAGGGTGATTAAGGATGATTAGTGAAGATCTAGGGTGTTTAGTGTTAAATCTATTTCATTCCTTGCTTGTTGAGGGTTCTCAATGCTATTTTGGTCTTGATCATACTAAAATAGATCCTTAGGCATTTCATGCCCGGAAGGTGTTTGATGAAATGCCTGAACCAACTCTTCAATGCTTTTAATGCACTTTGCCAAAGAGATTTGTTGTTAAAGGTGTTAAGATTGCTAGTAGACTGGTTCTCCATGATTGCTTTAGTAACATTCAACCAAAGGGATTTGATGCTTGAGTTGCTTTAGCAAATGAACATTCATCTAGGGATATAGCTTGTTTAGTATTGTGTCTAGGCATAAGGAAAGTGCTTGATTGATAGCTTGTCACCTTTAGATTGGATCTACATCACCCAAGATCAAATGCCTAGCCCCATGAGTCCACTTGCTTCATATTGAGAAAGAAAGTTCATTCTTTTATTGCATTTCTAGTCTAGTTTTAGTTCACTTCACTTCACTCAATTGGTTGCACTTAGATTAAGCATAGACTTGCATTCCCAGTGCATTAGAATCATTGGTTCGACAATCTTTTATACTACATCATTTGATAAGGACCCTTGAAAAGTCCTAGCATCAGTAAGGCAGAGAACGTATGTTTCTCAGGGGGGTGGACTTAGTTTTCTCTACAGTCGCCCACATGTTTATGGAGTACAAAGACATTGCTTCCTGATATCAGACATGTATTGTTGTGACAATTCAACTAGTGAATGGAAGAGTTTTTTTTTTTGGTTGTAGCTAAAAGCTTTTAAATAGTGAAAAGGATTTTAAATCAAGAAGGCAACTTAATGTTAAGTCTCCTTAACCAAACAGAGTGAAGTATCATGTGGAAGACATCAAACGGTTGAGCCGGACGATTCACCATAAAATGTCTTCTAACCTTCATTACATTTTGATGCATCTGTAAATACTTGTCATGTGGAATCTCCCGCAAGATTTTCTTGATTTCAGAAATTTGTTTGACTGGAATCTCAACCGAAAACTTGCTCCAATCAAGCACATCGTTGAAAGGAAGCGAGTAGTTATCAGATATCACAACAGGGACACATCCCGAGTAGATGGCTTCTACTTCTCTTGGGCTAGCCACTTCGTAGCCACTAGGACAAAGACAAAACTTGCTATGACCTATCAATTCGTGATAGTTTTGTTCCTTTGAGAGGTTGTCGTACACTTGAATGTCTTTATCCTTACCTTTCCAGTAACTGAACAAGATTTCCCTTATATATCCATGAGCTCTTCCTGCGAAGAAAGCCAAGATCGTCCTATTCTCAGGGTTTTGGCCCATGAACGGTGGGTTTAGCTTTCCTTTAGGAATGTTAATCTCAGGTATAGAGAAATCGATGTTCGGTTTGAAACCTTCCGATGTGTTGGCGTTGCAAAGTCCTCTTATAAAGTCTTTGAAAAACTCTGGTTTACTACCAGGCACGTCAGGAGCCTAAAACCATAAGTACAAAATAACTAGTTAGTGTTTTGGTCTAGCAAATCCAAAAGTCGAACTTAAACTCAATCGAAGGAGAAAATAAACTGTTTCAGTTTCCTTTGTTTCCTATATTCAAACAAATTGTATCTAAAACAGATTAAAACCTAAATTTCTTAGAAACTTCCTTCAATTTTTTTCTTAAATAAACTAATTGAATGGTATGTTATATTCCCTTCATGATATCTTAAATGACATAAAGAAATTGAGTGTAAGAAAAACAAGTACCCAATCATGGCAGGAAACCATAAAATGATCAGCACCATTGCTTTGGTTCCACAAAGGGTACTTGCGAGCCACAACGTCTACGTAGTCATTAAAAATTCGGTGGAGACGAGCTCTGCTAAAATCGGCAGGTGACACGATAGGTTTATAAATGTAGTGGACAATGTTGGCAACGGAGAAGGGCAAGAAGAAGGCATGAGCTTCCTCAGGTTGGGAAGCCCTAAACCGGGCGCTTAGGCCGCCCTTCACGTTTTCGAGCTCGTCGATGAATTGCCCCTCGATTCCATAGATATCGTTCACCGGTCCACCATGAACCAGCGGCTGGTCTCCTTCTTTGTACGACCATACTTTGAACCTTTTCATCATTTCTATGTGACTCCTGCATAACTTTTTGAAGATCAGTTAGTTTCAGTTTTAAACAGTGACTCAGAAAAATGTAAATAATGATTTATGAAAGAGAAACTATTCGTGAAAAACCCTTTTAAATTTCGAAGTAAGGAGTAAAATTGTCCAGTTGACAAAAAAAAAAGGAGTAAAATTGTCCATTTATCTCAGTTGACCAAAAATAGAAATCAAACTTCATATTCCTTTTTAGTTAACAAACTTAATTTGGCACCTTCATATTCCTAAGAATTATTTATTAGGGAATTGACTTTTAAATTAGTATAAAAACTAGAAGAGTTGAAAGTCCAACTTAATTTGGCACACTGGCAGTAATTACACCGTGAAGTTATGTAACACCTCATGAGACTGACATGCACTCAATTTAGGAATTCTCATAGTGCATCTTCAACTTCAAAGTTAGGCAAATATCTTATGATATGTATTTTTTTGACAAAGAAATCTCTTATGACATACTAGTGTTAGTTTATTCATAGACGATCATACGAAATTAATGAAACTGGAACGAAAAATAAGCTAGAAAATTACACACCATAAGAGATTTGCCTAACTTTCCATAATAAAAATTAGAAACTGTCCATACATTATATAACTTTTAATATAGTGAAATGTGTAGTACAATATTTAACTAATATATATATATATATATATATATATTTCTCTTAGAACTGGTTATTTGTATAATCAAGTTAAAGAAAAATAACCATTTCAGATATTTGTCACCTATGATTCAGCTTTGAAATATATTTGGCATATGTAAAACATATATTAAAAAAAATACGAATGAGAATTAATGCATAAAAGGAAATAAACAAATCATAAAAAATATTTAAGAAACTATACTAAATAAAGACGTTATGTGACATCTAGAAGCCTCTAAATTTTTTTATTAAAAATCTTAGTATTTAAATAAGATAATCACAAAATTCCAAAAAACAAATCTTTTAAATGGCAAGTATTTTGAAAACATTAAAATGTACTACAAAATTAGGTTTTAAAGGGTTTTCAGAAAAAAATAGTATGAGTTACAAAATTATTTAGGACTGTTTTAAAATGTTGTTTATTTTATTCTGCAGTTACTTTAGACGAAATGAACATGTTTGATATTGTTGAGAATTCATCATTTATATGTTTCATAAATGAGTTGTGTAATAAATATATTTCAAGGAGCGTCTTTGCTACTCTCTCCGTTTCTTAAAGAGTGTCGTTGTGAATTTTTTCACACAGATTAAGAAAATTGTTGAAATATATGTAAGTTGTAATTAATTATACCTTTTTGACCAATAGTATTTTAAATAAACAAAAGTATTTATAAAATCAATGCAGTTTGCAATTAATTTTCAGCTGAAAGTTAGTATAATTTACATTGGAATTGTAAAGTAACACTTTTTGTGTAACAAGAAAATGAGTTCAGAGTGACACTTATTATGAAACAGAGAGAGTATTAACTTAACTGATGAAAGGCAAATGAGTTTCTGTATATTTGGCCTGTGGGGATGTAAGTCATGCCTTCGTTGGACGTGCAATTCTTAAACTTGACGGCTCTTCTGATTGCAACCCTTGCTTTCCTCAACTCTTCTTCTCTTCTCTCAAGATTAATGCTCCTTTTCTGCCGACATTTAATTTAGTTTTGTTATAGTAATATTATCAACAAATTAGAAAAATAACTCGTACTTCATTTCTACACAAACCCGACCACTTTTCTATACATAAAATATACTTGAACTTATCAAGTTGACCAAAAGAACGGATCAAAAAATACGTTCCAAAAGTTGACATCCTATTACAAGTTTACAACATATTTATATACATCGTGCCATATGTGTAACTACTCGAGAGTAACATAGCACATGCATTGATCATCATAGCAGGTAAGCAGATTCTGGTAATTCACGTATAGTATTGAGAATAATTTAAGATAATTTCATCATAGCAGGTAGATGATATCCTTTTACAAAAAAAAAAAAATCATAGCAGGTAGATATCAATAAAAGAATAACATATACTATAAATATGAATCCGAGATATATTTAATTACCTTTATCGAAATCGGAGGAGAGTTTGATAAAGAAGTAGAAGATGAGGATTGTAATGCGTTCGTGTGGTCAATAAGAGAGGACAGAGTCAGTGAAGAAAAGAACTGTTGATGTGGAGATTCATTCATAGGGAAAGAGGAGAAGACGAGGAAAAGAAGAAGAACCCCTAATGGAAACCCTAATAACAAGCAATAACTCTTTGAAGAACCGTTCGGCATCCTTTGTATGTTTAGGTAAATGCTTGTGACCACTTTCAGTTGGCTTCTGAACATTTTATAAGCGGTTTCCAGCAGTTATGTTTGACTTTGGAAAAAAATAATACCAAAAATATTCTTATAACAATCGGTGTACGAAGCCACCTAATTATCCCCACCGGCGTCGGTCCCACCACCTCGGGAAGAAAATATTTGGAAGAACTTTACGCATCCTCACTATTTTGCATATGTTAGCTCTTTTTCTGATGAAGAAAGTAACCCTCTAAGATTTGCTTACTTCCGTTGGAAATGAATCTTTAAATTATTTTACGTAGAAACATTTTTGTGAAATATTCCAGTAAAATCTTTAGATTGAATGATGGAATTATGAGATTAATATATGCATCATTGCAAATAGGATTCATATCATTATGAGATTAGTATATGCATCATTACAAACCTTGTTCTATAATATGATAGTGAATCATATCATAAAGAGTACGTAGCACATGGAATCACAAATTAATGGCATCAGTCTAATTTTGTATATCCAAACCACATACATAACTTAAACCATATATGTTTAGATTATACAATTAGCCTTTACAATAATAAGATTTGAAAAAAGGAATTAACTGGAAACCATTATACTCCTTTCGTTTCATAAAAAATATAATTTTGACATTTCTCACACATATTAAAAAGATAATTAAATATATTTAATTTTTAATTAATTATACATTTACTAATAGCATTTGAAATAAATAAAAGTATTTATAAAATCAATATAATTTACAATTAATTTTCAGATGAAATTAAATAATTTGCTTTGGAATTCTAAAGTGACATTTTTATGAAATAAAAAAATTAAAATAACAGAAACAGAAAAAGTAATAACTTTATAATGTGATGACGAACCATATGTTGGCGGCAAAATGATGATGGCGAACCAAATGAATAATAGCACATATTAACCTTAGCGAGTATTGATTACGGTAACCACACGATATATTAACATGAACAGAAATTTCAAATGTAGTAATCTTGCATTATCCATACTAACAAGTTTAGAGAGGTTTTATTCTAGATGGGGTAGAGTTACATTTTCGTCATCAATATACATCATTTTAATCAAATTATAATGTTGTCATTTAATCTTGATCTCAGTTAATAGTATGATAAATGGATATATTTTTAGATTTATAATAGTTAATTGCTTCAATCCACAAACGTATTTAGTGCGATAAAAAAATAGATTTTTAAGAAAGAAATCTAATAATAAAAATAGATTTTTCTATTTTTTTATTAGAATAGTACTAATAATATTTTTAAGAAAGAAATAACTAAAAAAATCAACGTTAATTTATATTTTGATTAATATAAAAATTAACAAAAAAAATTGGATACTATATAGTTTATCTTATCTAATTTCATGTACTTTTTGGTAAACTTAATGTACTTGTACATATGTATATTAGAATGTAATTTTAAAAGGAATGGATAAAAAGGAATGGATAAGATAAAGGTACTGATAAATATTTCTGAATTTTTTTTTTTGTTAATACATAAATTATCCCTTAGATATCATATTTAGTGGGAATGTGAATTCAGGAACAAAAAAGAAAGCATTGTAGACCTTGGAACAAAAGAGTTGAGGAAGTGGGTCGAACTGAATTATGGTTCACTCAGCTTCGAATGGATAAAAGCAAAAAACGACAAGTAGTTCAAAAATTCCCCCAAGTAATATCTAATTTGTAAACGTTAAAATACTTTAGATTGAAAAGCACGTTACTGAACCAAAAGGGAACCACGTCGAACTATATTTCGACACCTCACAATAAACGACACGACGTGTCCTTTTTAGTCACCATGCAGATTCCTCTTTCTTTTGTTGTTTCTTCCCATCACTTCTCACTTCACCTCCTCAAAAGATTCCTTCGGATCATCATCATCAACAATGGTTATGGCTACGCGTGCGATTCGCTGCCAGTTAACATCTCTGGTTACTAGATGCGAATCATCGGAACAACCGATCAAACAGATCCAGATCCAGCAGCGACCTAGAGGAGGCGATTTAGCCGAGAACGGGAAGATAGTGCTTCAACCGAGGCTCTGCACCCTCAGATCTTACGGATCTGAGATGATCGTCGCCAAAAAAGACGGCGGCGGCGGAGGAGATGAAGGATCTGATGAGGTTGAGTTAGCGTCGCCGTTTTTCGAGACGCTCACTGACTACATCGAGAGCTCGAAGAAGAGTCAGGACTTCGAAACCATCTCCGGCCGTCTCGCCATGGTAGTAGAAACTCACAAAACGCTATATCGATCTCTGTTTTCGCTCTCTAATAGTTTTTGTATGAACAGATTGTTTTCGCGGCGACTGTGGCGGAGGAGGTTGTTACGGGGAACTCGTTGTTCAAGAAACTCGACGTGGAAGGGTTGAGTGAAGCCGTTGGAGCGGGACTTGGAGCTATGGGATGCGCTGCGGTGTTCGCGTGGCTGACGATTTCTCGGAAGCGAGTTGGACGGATCTTTACAGTGAGTTGCAACTCGTTTATTGACTCGTTGGTTGATCAGATCGTCGATGGGTTGTTCTACGACACCAAGCCTAGTGATTGGACCGACGAAATTTAAAATCTATTTTGTAGATTTCGTACGTCGAGTACCACTACGTACAAATGTATAATTAGTGTATAAACGTTGCCTATAATAGTATATACTACTATAGTTGGTTGGTCTTCAATCATCATTTCTTCATGGTGGTTGGTGAAGATGATATTGAAAGTCTGTAACTTGTTCCTCTATATTATATCAAAATGGTATAAATAATCCGTGACTGGAGTTAGTAGTGTTCTTAGAATTGGATTTATCAAAAGAAAATTAGAGACTGGTCGTTCTATTTGAAGAATCCTATAGGCATGGGATACAGTCGGAACCGGGCCATACTAACGCCTAGAAGGAGATACCGAGTGGGAGATAAGGACTGATATCAAAGAGCAGCTTGGAAGTTTTAAGATTAGTAGAAACTAGAAATCAATTGGATTCTTCTTTTGATTGAACCAGTTCTGATACCCAGTAACAAATATTTTTAACCAAAAAAAAGAGAACTCAGATGCAGCTATATCATCTGGTAATTAGATGAATGCGAAGGACCCAACCTTAACTAAAGCCAATTTCTTCACGGTTCAGTATGCACCAGCCGGGAATCGAACCCGGGTCTGTACCGTGGCAGGGTACTATTCTACCACTAGACCACTGGTGCTTGTTGTTTACAAAATGAATGTCTTCATAGAGGAGGTTTAGTCGAAATAGACATGGAATGGAGCAGGATAAGAAAGAAGTTTGGTTCCCTTGCAAATTATTCATTTATCGTTTAGCTTGCAACACACATGTCGGCTTCAACATGAGATAAGACCTTTGCATTGGAACACTAGAGTATACAGCTAGGACTCTGCATTGGAACACTACTAGGAGGCAAGTGTAACCACATATATCTTCAGTAATACTAGGAGGCAAGTGTGGAAGGGGCTAAAATAAGAAATAATTGTTAGTCAAATGTTTTTCTATGGTAAAAAGACGAAAATTTTGGAGATGCAGGGAATCGAACCCTGTGCCTCTCGCATGCAAAGCGAGCGCTCTACCATATGAGCTACATCCCCTATTGTTTATCAAGACTTGTTTCTAGATTTTGGGCAAAGAGAGCCATTTTTAAACGGGAGAATCGGTTGTGTGTATGTGCATATGAAACGCTTAACTCGAAAACGAGGGGATGCAGCTATATTTACAAGGATTCACGGACACTTATTTCGTAAGAACATGTTTATCCTTATGGGGAGGGGACAATGCTATGGGAACGGTGTAGCTTCATTCTTCAACAAGTCATAAGGTGGGAGCGATGTAATCTGTGTGAAATGTGGAGAGTGAATTGTGGGGAATGTTGTGTTCTTTCTCATTAGCCAACACCACTTTATATAGTGGTTTGATACAAGGGTTTACAAGTGCTTTACAAGGAATAAAATCTACACATTGATTACTCTTGACTACATTGATGTCATACATGAAGACTTGGTCAAGGTGATGATTCCAAGGTTAACTGAGTCTTCTGATCTCGGACCGGTTTGTAGATGAACCGATGTAGACCGAATGTAAACCTCCTTGCACTTCCTCTTGTACTTGTTGGACTTGTCTAGTACTTGGTTAAGTACTTGGTTATGGTCCATCCACACAATGGATATTATAACACTCCCCCTTGGATGCCATAACCATATGAGTTCATAATATGCTTAATGTTGTCTCATTAAAACCTTACTAGAAAAACCCATTGGGATAAAACCATAGTTAAGGAAAAAGAGTACAACACATACTACTCCCCCTGATTTGAACATCACTTGCTAAATAGATATTCAGGGATTCTTACTTGAACAATCTTGTATTGTTCGGACATATCATGTCTCTTAGAATCCTGATGGTACTTTAGAAAATCTACCATTTTGATATCGACCACTTAAGTACTTTAGATAAAATGTACTATTTTATACTCTGGTCGTTTGATTATGGTTCTTGACCAAATCACTTTATATGCCTTTCCATAATATTGGCTCGGCCAGTACTTTAGATCCTTTATATAATATGGATCATCATTATATCAAGTATGAGCTACTTAGCTCTTTAGGACTTATGGACATGCCTTAGCTTTATGAGTATAATATTATTTGCCATAGACAACTTTATACATATGTCATGTCGGTTAGATCATGATCCTTATTTACATATGTCCATAGATGATCTATGATTGATCTAAGACATTTTGCAGTCTTAGTGTGCCGGCAATTCGTACACATATATATATATGGACGATTGGACTGATCTAGGCCGGACATAGTCATGACATAGAATTGATCTAATTGATCCTCAAATTTATGTCTAATGACATCCATGATCTACAGCTTTATCATGGACCAAATCTTATAATATGGTCGTCAGCTTTATTCTTCTCTCAAAGTATAGTCTAATGGATTTACTGGAGAGCTTGTTGGTCTGGTTCATGAGGTACTAGACTAATAGAAGGTTATGGGTCTTGATAAGGCCTTTATCAAAGTTGGAATGACTATGAGACAACATGGACGAATAGTATGAAATTTGATTGGCCATGAAATGGATGGGAGGAAGTTAGTTGGACAGGAAATGAAATGGGTGATCTGGTATATTAAGAAATGGACCGGGCAAACCGACAGCCGAAAAATGAGTTGGAAATGGAAGATGAAGAACCAGATCTGAAAATGAAACATTAGGAGCATTTTCATAATCCTAATGAGCTTAAGGAGCAACTTGTTTGAGCCTGAATTGACATGGAACAAGCCCAATGAAGACATAGTCGAAAAGGGTGTAATCGGCCCATGGAAATAAATGATCGTCTACCATGACCTATCTTGAATCTAGCCAGGTTTTATTTGTCTTAAGGATTTTAATTTTAATGTATTTGAGCTTTTATTAAGTGTAAACCATTTAGGATTAAGTTTGGTTATCTTATAAACCAATTAGCAATATGATAAGGATATGGTTTGCACTAAACTGACTTTGTTTTAGTTAGAGTTTTTTCTAGCTTAGGATTTCGCTTTTGTTTTCTTATTTATGTTAAACCAAACCTCCATGTATCATTAACCATTTTATCAATAAACTTAAGCTTTGGCTCAATCAAATTGTCTATGAGAAGATCTTTTTATCATCATTCTTAGTGAACACATTTTCACAAAGAAAGGAAACTCTATCAGTGATCATCTAAGGCATTAAACAGGGTGAACATGAGCCTTAAAAGTAGCAAAAACTCTGGAACAGTCAATAGTTCTTCAGTGAAGTCCATCAAACCGTTTCACCTATCTTCAAGTGATCCAAGGAGCAGACAACCTATCCAAGGCCATATCATGAGTCAAAGCTCAAAAGGAAAGAAACAACATTAAGGTGATTCCTTAATCAAATGAAAAGATGAAGAACATGCATAGAGCGAAGGGAAAGAAGGAAATGAGTTGTTGTGGTGGATCGATGAGGAAAAGAAGTCTGAAAGATTTATCTCCTCTGAAATGTCATTTTGTGTTTTTTAGTCGGTCAAAGAGATAGAGTGGAAAAAATCTTGGATCCGTCCCGCAAACCCGTGAAAAAGCCAAACCCCAATCCCGCATAAATAGTCCGGTAAGGTCTGCTATAATAAGGACATGGATTATGCCTGACCGAACCCTCCCCAACTCAAACTTTACTTGGCCAGACCCACAGTTCAGTTCCACAATTACCTTCTTTAGTTCTGTGTGTATGTGAAATATTATCAGCTTAAATCTCAAGTCTCAGTAACCATAAACAAACTGTTATAATCATTAAAATAAAATCTTGGTTTTAAAAAGCAATCACTTCCCTCACCATGGTGTTTGGCGAGGTATAGCGGTGTACTCATCGCATTACCACTGCAAAAGCATGCGACGCACACATGGCACTCGCTATTGAGCGCATTAATATTAGTTCTAAGGCTCCTCTAGCGATGCCCATTGATTCTTCTTGTTTTTACATATCTAGGTTACTAAACCAGCTTTGGTTAATACGTAAGTTGTGCCGTCTAATATAATCTATAGGCAAACCCTAATCTAGTCTACTATACTATAGTTATACAATCCCTAAATTTTTCATCATCTCTTTTTTTTTTGTTCTTCACTCTAATTACAACCTTAGTTCTTCTTTCTTTTTACTGGTTAGTTCTATGTACTCATATACTATAGTTTCTTATCAACCAAAAATGTGAATCATAATGTAGAGTTAAAGGTTTTCTAGTACCCTACGGGCGGGCAGAAAAATAAATAAATAATATATATTTACTTTAAAAATAAATAAACAATAAGTAATAGTTTTCATAACATTTTCACAACATTTTTAAATTTATTTTACTATTTGTTTATAGATTATATATTTATCTAATTATTATATAATTTTAAAATAGAATAACTTATATATTTTGATGTTTACTTAAATCTATGGATTAAAAATTAGAATCGATTGGGTTTAGTGGAATTCTAAGAATAAGCAGTCTAAAGTTATTTACTATCTCGTTCATATGTAGAATCAAATATCTTTTTATTATTCTTCTCTCAAAGAAAATTTCCGACGACTCTCATTATTACTCTAATTTCGACTCTCGCCCAAGCATCCTCCCATACTCTCTGAATATGACATTATGAAATATGAGATACAAATAACATATATAAACAAAAGACAAATAAACAAAGAAAAAAAAAACATGAAGTTGGCTGTATATAAACCTCTTGACTAACTTGTCTCTTATTTTGCCTTTTCCCAACCCCACTTTTCAAAAGGTGATACCATTCTCCTGAGATTACAATTTTGTTCATCGTATTCTGGTCAACCCAAACCATCATGGTTCAACCCTTATTTATTTGTTGATGAGTCTAGGTGCTGAAGCTTGATCGCTACGGAGAAAAGAAGTGGTGTCCGTTCAAAAAATTCAAGAGTACAATTGCACTCCTAAACCTACCAACATGGGTATCTGCAGTTGTCCTGATATTGTTGCCCCTAAAACATCTATTTATGAACGAAAGCTGTTGTTTTACTTTTAAATATCTTTCCTATCAATCAATATAAATGTTTCATTCGAATGAGAACCCCCAAATATAATATGCTCGCATCTCAAAAAATATTTGCAAAAAGGTTTTGTTTTGGTACCATAGTGCAGTTTCATTTTGCATCACTTTTTTCTTCTACACAAGAACGTGGGTTGGTTGATGGAGGATGTTGCCGGGATAGTTAAGCGACTTCAGCTGCATTCCCATAAATGTCTTCCCCTATAGTCACTGTGTTTCCAATCGAGGCTGCTTGTTTCTTGGTGTACCCTATATTGAAATGGCTAGATCCGTTTTTCCCCTAGTGTAGCTAGTTAGCTTGCCGACCTGAAAACAATGTCAAAGAAATAATAAAACAAACGTAGATGCTACTCTTTGTCTTAGAGTAACTAAGATGAATACAAAGGTTTAAATACCTTTTCCCGTCGAATGTGATGGTGCTGCCGGGTTCTGCTTGTGCAGAGAACTCAAGTCCACACAACCTTTGTTTGATTCCGACATAAGTTATAAGTCTTACGATAGTCTCCTGCCCCTTATAACATCCTGGGAAGTCTGAATTTTGTTAAACCTGGGCGCTCACAGTGTCATTTTTAGTTAACTAAAGCTTTTTGAGTACCTTTGTTCAAAGAGACTGAGTTCCATAGACCCACTTCCGGAACATTGAATTCCTTGCTGAGTTCTCTCTCAGTTGCTGGTCTTCCTGCAAAACATTAACGCTTTTGGGTCTGAGAAACATATAAATTTCTCTGCTTTGGTAAAGAAAGGAAATGACATAAAGGACAGCATTGTACAACCTTGAATGACTCTAAGTTTCTCCCAGGCCTCAGAACCCATTGGAACGGCACCATCAGGGAGAAGAGTCTTCCAGACTGAAACAGCACCACCAGGTGACATTAACATTGTAAAGCCTTCATCTGAAATAAGACTCCCGACCCCACTGTAATCGGCATTCCATCGAACTGAAAAAGAAAAGAACATACTACTGTATGCTGCTTCAAAGGATTTGTTTCAGATTTTTTTTTATTAAAAAAACTTACACTATAATGCTTATGTTTGCCATATGGCTGCCCGATAAGATCTCCCAGATTCAGTTTATACATAATCTGTTTAAAGTTTCTCTTACATTAGCATAAAACAATGCTAAACAAAGAAAATGGTCACTCTGCTCAAAGAAAGAATCTTACTTTGTTACATTCCGGGTCCTGCTAAAGCAAATAAGCAAGTTTGATTGGTGATATCTTTGATCTCTACTTTGTCAGCAAAAAAGATATACCTGGGAGATGAAGATGAAGATGAGAAGTAAGTGACATCACGATACTCCAAGTCAGAGCCTTAATCTACAAAGACCCCTACTAACAGTTTTGTTCAATGAAATTGTTATATCCTGAAAAAAAAATGTGAAGAATAAAAAGATTGTGATGATAAAATTATATAAACCTCACCAATTGCTCGGGCTCTTTTTCGACACAACAAAGCTGAGGTAAATCCTTTTCCAAACCTCCATCTTCTTCTTCTCGGTCTCCTCTTATTAAGCCCTGAAAGCCGACATAGCTATCCTCAACATCACTTCGCCTTCCTTCGACATTTGGACGGTGGAAGATCAGCGGTCGGACTTCAAATCAGAGAGGAACGTTGGTGTTTACGGATTGAGGACGACGGCCAAGGGAAGAAGCTGATGACCCCTGGAATGAGAGATGATCGCAGAGATATGAATATGAGCGAGATGATTATAAGAGAGATGTGGAGAGCGCGATTAGGAGAGGAAAGATCGAGACATATTTATACTTGATTTCTCCGACGTTCAGCGCAAATGAAAGCCGCGTAGTGGACTCACAAATTAAGAGGATTTAAGACGATTAATCACAGCGGTTATCGTTACAGAAACTGGATCGTCCAACGAAGATGCGCACCACCACGGAGAGAGCGCGAGGCGAAACCCAATTGAAGAGACGACCAAAGACGAAGCTCTGCGTTTCAATAATCAGGACACGTGTCAAGTGCAGGGACAATGAGTTTCCAGCGTGGCATCCTAGGTGGATAGGCTCAGGAGAGAGCAAACTTAACTTTATATAAATAGATTTAAATGATGGGCAATTCCGCAATACCCATATCTCTTTAATAGTGAGAAACTGTCTCCATTAAACTTCTCCATCATCCATCCTTCCCCATGACATGTGAAAGAATGATCTAACTCAATCTGAATGTAAAGTAAACAAGCTTCAGTCACGTATTAGAGAAATGAAATTTTGATATGAATTAATACACGGTTTACAGTATAATATGTGGAAATCTTGTGTGATAGACATGAGAAAATGATACATCAATATATACTTCGAGAACTTTTTTTTTTGATAAAATATATACTTTGAGAACTTACTTCTTTTTTTTTCTTTTTATAACTTACTTCTCAAATAGTATAAAACTAGTATATCATCCCGTGCTTCGCACGGATCAGTTTTTTTGCATTTAAGTTATCTTTCAAAATAGTTTTAAATTTGTATTTAATAAAAATTAAACTTATTTTAGACACATTTCTAGAGATGGATAACACCTAAAGTTATTATGTTTGATACTTTCAGTTTTATTGTATTTATATGTAGATGAATTTTCAAATACGGTTCTTCAAATTTAATATCATAAAATAAAATTAAACATGTATGTCAAATATTCGATATATTAGACTTACAAAAAATTGTAAGATAGTAGAATATGCTCTTTTATAAGAAAAATAAAATAGATTTGTGAAATAGTAATCATACCAAACAAATCTGTAAGTACCCGATTTGCAGTCATAACGGTTGATGCTTTTTTCTCGGTGGAGTTGCATCACATCATTTGCTAATCATGGGATGTGATTCTTAAGTTAAAAAAACAAAACACAGATTTTAAAGATCGAGTAACATGAAAGAGAGAATCGAAGAAGAACTAAACATACCATTTGTTTTTAGATTGTTTACGGTTCTTCTTTTGTTCTAAGTTTGTTGCAGAGGAAGTCTGTTTGTCTGTTTGTCTTTTGTCTTCTTCCTTTTATGTTTCTTTTTTTTTTCTTTCGGAAGTAAAAACAACGCAAGTAAAAAAACATATGTAAGTATCCACTTTTTAGATAAGAATTGGATATTAAATGTTTATTATTATTACCTTCATTGCTGGCAAAGCGTTGATTCTCCAAACTCCTATTGAAAATTCAAGTTTTGAAACTCTCTTCTTCTTCCTCTATCTTTCTTATTATCCATCGCTTTATATTTTTTCTATTGAACTTTTATGGAATAAAATATTTCCTTCAAAAAGATAAAACAGTTTTATATTGTAATTTTATGAACGTGGGAGTTATCATGTGAGAAAATTTAGGGATTAAATTTTATTTTATCAAATTTTTAAAACATTTTCCACTTGTCAGATTTTTAGTGGTCAAGTGACTTGTGCTTTAGTATATAGGGATCTATAGGGGATGATTGATTTCAAGCAGGTCACTTATTGTAATTTCAGTTTATGAAACCAAGCTTCTCTTAGCAACTTCGACTTTGAGACCATGTTTCATGTGAAGGACTATGGAAGAAGCTGGCTCGATCTTGTGCCCTTCAACGACCTTGATGTCATAGTTTTGTATGATCTCAGCAGCTACTATCTTCATCTGCAAGAAAGACAATTTTTTCCCCAAGCAATTTCTTGGGCCAGAGTTAAACACAAAGAACTTGAAAGATGGTTCATGTTTTAAGCCTCCATTTCTCTCAGAGATCCATCTCTCTGGTTTAAACTCAGACGCGTCCTCTCCCCACACGGCTTTCATTCTCCCCAACGCATAGACTGAGAACAAGATCTTCCACTTTGCATCGACCTTGTGTCCACTTGGAAGCACATCTTTCTGTATAGGAGACTTTCGCTCGAACGGTATAGGAGCGTAGAGCCTTAATGCTTCACACAATGCACCATGTAAATACACCATCTTGCTTAACTTGTCTTGGTCTAAACTCTTGTCTGAGGATCTTGGCAGATATGTGTTGATCTCTTGACGGATCTTGGTCAAAGCTTCAGGGTTATTGGAGAGAAGCCAGAAGAACCAAGTGAGAGTTGTTGCAATGGCGTCTCTTCCAGCAAGCATGAAACTCTTGATGATGTCTTTGAGGAAGCTATCGTCTTTTGGGTTTAAGAGCTCATACTTAGAGGTATCAAGATTCATATAGAATTTTAATAAATCCTCATCATGAGCGTTTTCTCCAATAATGGAGTGTTGATGAATCTTCTGGCTCATAATCTCCTCTCTCTTTGCAGATATATACTTTGCACAAGATCTATCAAAAGCAGCATTAGCTTGTGTCATCTTCTTCTCTTCTCCAAGTCCAAGCCAGTTTTGTAGTTTCCACAAGAAGATAGGCTTAACATGTCTAACCACAACCACTTCTTCAGCATCATCCATAGCTTTTGCATACTCATTCTTCGGCATTTCAATGGAAAGAGAGTTAGAATCGTAACCCGTTACTAGAGTAAGGGTCACGTCGAATGCTAACCTCTGGAACACGTCTTGTAAATCGAAAACCATATTCTCCTTTGCAAAATGATCAAGAACTGGAACAAGCCCGTTCTTGATTTTACTAGCAATGGTCTTTAGTGAGAAGCTTTGAAACCCTTGATGGCTAAGCATGACCATTGATGATCTCCTCATCTCCTCCCAGAGTTTGGAGTCAGCAGTGAAGATTCCTTCTCCAAGAAAATCAAACATCTCTTTGAACTCTGATCCTTTGTCATAATTAGAGAAGTTGGAACTGAAGACGTGTTGAACGTTTGCAGGATCTGCAGTGATCAACATGTTCATTCCAGAGAACCAAGGGCCTTTGAATACAAAGGTTAAGTTGGAGACTTCGAGAACTTCCACAAGATAGCCATTGATCTTGTGAAGCTTGAGGAGCACACCAGGAAGCATCCCAAGAACGGGCCAGTTTCTAGGGAAGATTTTATGCGTTTTCTTGTGAATCAAGAAATGGAAAAGGATAAAGATAAGGAAAGCTATGAAGACATCAAGTAAGCTTATGTAAGCCATTGGTATAACAAAATGTTTGTTTTTCTTTTGAAGATACAGAGACATGAGATTTGATATGATTCTTTGGTATATTTATAGTAATTAGGAAGGGTAGAGTTAACAAATTTTCTGTACATTCGATAACAACTTTAAAACAGGAGTGACAGAGACAAACAATATTTTATTTTAGGCGACATGGGATTGGTGCACTAAATATCTTGCAAGTTGCAAACAAGTTTTTGCACAAAAAAAGTTTCATTAACGTATTTGATAAAGCTTAAATAAATTAAAAATAATATTATAGTGATTTCAAATATCTTAAATCTTAAATATCATATAATTTTTTGGTTCCCATAAAAAATAATGATATAAATAAAATTTCCAGCAATAATTAGAATTAGAAAAAAACTTAACGTAGTTTCTCGCTATAATTTTCTAGTATTTTTTTCCACGATAAAATCATATATACGTTCTTGAAAAGGCAGAATTTGTAAACTTATTATTTTCTTAAATGGAGCCATTTAAAGACCCCATATATATCCATAACACCTCACGCTTAAGGGCAACTAGAATCAGAATTAGTACCAGTGACCAGTTTTGTAGTTGGGAACATAACTCCAGCAATGGCGTGTTTCATGGCATGGACACACGGGCTGGAGGACCCATGGTAAGGTTTAGATAATGGGTCACATGATCTGTTTAAATATCATAATAATCCTCGAGTCAACTTTCTCCATTGATTGGCGAACAATGGTCACCGACATCTCGGATATAAAGTTCGATCGAATTCGATGTTTTTATCAGATATATCTTCTACAGTGGTCCACGGCAATGGGAAAAGAGGGAAGCACAAGTGCACAACGCGGCTTAGTAAGGTCCCTACTATCCCATCCTACTTCACTTGTTACATCGACAACCTGTTTCAATAATAAGCAAATGTACAACATGATTCTCTCGATAAGAGGAATGAGCGATAACACCTACGAGGAAAAAAGCAATACGCAAAGTCGTATGGTGAAATCCATGACCTGATAAACTGGGTGTTTTCGGTTATTCCAGGAGGAGTTGGTCCTTACGGTCTTAATTAATCTCCCTCTCAGTCAAGAACCATATTTTGGTCTTAATCTGGGACATGTTTAATCTATCCTCCCATTGGGTTTCAGACCAGGAGCACATCACCAACACATGTGTTTTAAACTAACTGGTTTACCATGTCCGATGATAAACTGGGTTTTTATTGAGTTCTACTTTTGGATTTTTGATTTTTTTTTATCTATTCAAAATGTGTATCGAATTTTTCAAGTTTTAAAAAGTTTGGAGGAATATTATTTAATCTGGATGCAGAAAACATATAAAAATGCATGATCGCATAAAATCATCAGAACTTTTGTATTGAAAGAAATAGCTTTTTACGATTGTGTCGAAGTGTTCAGAGGTCAATCCAATATTGCGAGTTGAAGAAACATGCATAGAAAATTTAGAAGCCAAAAATGATCTATCAATCCTTGAATCCAGATATGGATCGACTGGCATAAACCTAGAAGGGGCAATCTGGCCAAGAGGAAAAGGATTTGACCAGTCCCATCTAGATCGACCGACTATTTTATCAAACAAATAAATCCATATATGAACTTCCATTTCTAGCCTACAATAATCCGAACTTAACATGACCATGAACCAAATTATAATTATTTTCAAATGTTTTTGAGGCATATGCATTCTTATTCTTAGACAAAATTCATATTTTTCAATTCTATATTTTAATGGAGAATATTCTAAACTTTTTGTGAGATTTGGAGGAATTTATGAATCAGCTTATTAATTTTGATAATTTAATAATGGATCTATTTATTCCATTTTATACTTTGATTATTTATATGTGTGAATAGTTTTCAAACTGGCTTTTAAAGTTGTAAAAGGGTTCTAAAATTTGGTTGATTTGGATGTTATTTTAGGGGTTGGCTTCATTTATATTGTTCTTATGCTGAAACTTAAGTAACTACATTTTCTGATTTTAGTTTTATTTTTACGGCAGAAATTATTTGTTACAATTCTTAAAAAGACTTAGATGAATAAATATTTTTATCCAACGATGTTAATTATATTTTCGAATTTATAAAACCTGATTTCGATACATGTTGGTTGTTGAATTCATATAAGCTAATCTTCATATATCTAAGCATAGCATTTTATTATTCCATGGGGAGATTGATCTCTAATAATGAATTGAGTTTGATAGCTTCAATTTTCTAAATTGTTTTCCTTATGGATGATGATTAATGCATGCTTAAATCCAAGTGATTTTTTCTAGTGTTGATATATCTTGTTCTGAGATTTTTAACCATTTTAAAAAAATTTAGATTGATTTTTACTGGATTTTTGAGTTATTTTGGTGTTTGTAATGTTTTAGGAGTTTTCTAGGTACATCGTTAGGAAATAGGCAAAACTAACTGAAATTGAAGCAAATATGGAATAAGAAAAAGAGAGAAAAAAAGAAACAAGTTTGGTGTGGTAACCAATCAATCGATCATAAACACCACTTCCTTGATATGATTGAAGGTTTGTAGATTTTCAAAAACACAGAGCAACCCGTCCACAATACCCTCATGCGACCGTTTGAAAACATGGACAGCCCATTTCAGCCTTTTTGACCAAATACGGCCTAAGACATAAAAATATACCTCTTAGTCTTAAACCTCTCTTCTTCAGTTTACAGACATCTTCCGGGAAATCTTATCTTTGTGGCGGTTCAAAGATGGGCTAGACCACAAGAAAGTGGAACATAGCTTATCAATTGATGTGATGCACTGTTTGGGAAGGTTGACATCCAAAAATTAATAAGGCTATAGATTATTGGGCTGCTTTTTGCAGTTGGATTGCTAGTGAAAGTTGCCTAGATGATCAAGAACTAATGTGAGTATTGATTCTCTCAACTAATGGAAGTTGCATAGACAACAAGTTTGCACAGTGGCTCCACCAAAATACATGCTTAAATTAGGCGATTTCTGCAATATTTCCAATCCTGTCATATGTTCTAAATTAAAAATAAAAATAGATGTTGATCACTTCTAAGATAAAAATAGATGTAACACTTCTATTCATCCCAAAGTGATCCACAATAAAGTCATTTACAATTACTCCCTCCATTTAAAAATGTTACATATTTTAGATTTTTCACACATATTAATAAACATATTAAATCTCATTTATATATGCATTTTTGTGATTATCTCATCCCCATAATTTTAAGCCAATAAAAAATCTAATAGTGCAATTTTTTTTTTTAAATTTACAATTAGTAAATAAAATATGCATTGAAAATGTAAAAATAGATTTTTTGAAACAAAATTTTTCTCTAGAATATGTAACTTTATGAAATGGGTGAAGTATTATTTTAAGTTATATGCTTTCTCACTATAGATTCTGTCTAAAATTCATGTTGATCATTGTATTGTAGTCCAATATTTTCTCCTGAATAGTCCAATATTTCTTCTTTTTTTTTTTGTCACAGAAATTTTAATTAGAAACTAAAAGTGATTTGAGCCCAAAGATGGCTCAAACCCAAAGTCATTACAAAGATAGATGGGCTTGAAGAGCCACTTTTACTAAGCTATGGTCTTTTGAGTTTTCCGAACTAGCGAAAAGCAAAAAAGAAACAGGTGCAAAACCAGAGGAGATCGATCGGATGATGCCAACGCTGCCAACGGTACCAATGATTTCTTTTGACTGGAGGTTGCCGGAGATAGCTCTAACGAGCGTTGAAATGTCGGAGAGAAACCCGAGTGAAAACTCAAAGGTTTTCGCCATGTAGAGATCGGCTCTAGAACTGACTATATTGACCTGGGAGACTAGGTGAATCTCGAATGATCCGGAGAGCAATACGATCGATAAGCAAGATGTTGAGGCTGTTGAAACTATTTTCTTCTCCCATACCATTGATGACTTGAACACTGATCTGAACAGAATGGTTGACTTCGTCGGAGGGAGTTGTTGGAGGGAGACGCTTGGCAAGATGAAGCATAGTGATGTAGCAGATGGTATAATCAAGTCAGAACCACACACCTCGACATTACCGTGTCGGATGCCGTTAGTAGTAACCGGAAGAACCCTCAACCAACAATCAATATACTCATTAAAGTTTAGGAAAAATGCAGGAAGCGTAGCCAATATGGTTATGAGACCCATTACCCAAATAGGATTTTTAAATCTGTGAAGCATAGGCCCACACCATAAATCAAAGCCTAGGCCCAAAATACTCACAAAAACAATTAGGGTTTTGTGGTGTGATGACTCACGTGCGCCGTCTCTCGATTCGCCGGAACAAGCTGCCATTCTCCTGAGTCCGGTGAGACTCAAACGGATTTGGCAGGGTGTGGAGGAGATGATGTGTTGTGGGTGCTGGGTCTTTGTAGTTGAAGAGGTGCTGGGTATGTCGATGGGAACTTGGGAGAGACACATAGCACACAGCATGGTGGTGATAGAGGGTTTACCTCGTCGGCGTGAGAACAACCTGGAGCTGAAGTGTGGTTTGTCTTTCGGTTCACTAAGATGGAGAGAGGCGGAGCAAAGTGATGAGATCTGGCGGTGAAAAGCCTTGACCCAGAGAGCCGGTGGAGGGTCGGGGGGGACGGAAGGGGCTGGCGGATCCACAGGAAGCTTCACATCAAGTTCTGCATCTAGTGGTTCAGGGGGCAAACAAGGAGAAGCAGATGAAGCAGCAGCTACAGGGAGATCCATTGGAGGAGATGAAGGAGAGACCTTGGGGAGGTGTGCGACGTCGACGGCAGTGGATGAGATACTCGAGATTACGAGAAAGAGGATCTTTGCCGGAGTAAGGTCTTTATTCTGGTGGAGAAAGCTTGTAGATCGGCTGCCTAGGACTTCGTGCCTGAGAGAGAACGCTTGTTGATTAACATGTGAAAAACGTCCAATATTTCTTCTAAACTGTATGATTCCTTCAATTTTCACGCACACGTGTTCTTGAAGTATTTTCATAGGTCAACATTGACATTTAACTATGAATAGTCCGTCCAACCGTATTATTCGAGTACAGGACTTCTTCTGCTAAAATTACACTGGTTTCAATTCTAAGCGGTTGTTTACTTGTTTACATCTTAGCTTTATCACCATCTTAAATTTGAGAGATCATATTAAGGATTTCAAAGATAAAGTTTATAACCACAATTCTCCATGACTCTTATAAAATCAATATTATTATTTTTCTTGAATGTATACATATTCTCCCCTTAATTATATGTCTCTTTCCATGTATATACATATCTATGTAATAATCCCCTATATATTAAAGGAGAAGCATTTTTAAGGCTTTCCTTAAACGATTTTGGTGAGAATGCATGAGAAGGTTCGGATCCACGTGTCACTCTGTGAGGGAGTTTAAGAAAAACGGATCATTTAATTCTTTGCTTTATTTCCTTATTTGGTTCCATAAGAAGAAACGTAACCAATTTTTTTTTTATTCATGCGAAACACTTTGAAGCATTACCTCTCGACGATTCAAGGATCCGAGTCATTGTTCTCTCCCTGAGAGTCTTGCCGTCTTCTGTCGCGTCGTCTTGACTTCGAGATCGATGAGGCAGCCCTTAGCGTAGACGAGAATGACAAAAGTTAGGGAGAACATACAACTGGCTTGAACTTCAGTTGCGAAGGGAAATCGGATGAGTTTGCGGTTTGTAAACAGGGAGAGCTAAGGGACGAGCAAACAAGGAGAGTTAAGGGAGAGCTAAGGGACGAGCAAACATCAGTCCCGAGTATATTATATAAGTTGCGTTAAGGGACGAGCAAACATCAACTATATGGCATAAAGTATATTATATAAGTTGAGGTTCACGTATCTTAAACTCCATAAAAAAAGATAAAACCCTTAGACATTTGATAATGCCGACGATGGTCTCATATTTTGACAAGGTGATTGATCTGAAACCTGGTAAAACGACCTGGAAAATAAGGGTCCATATTGTTCGTATGTGGAGACAATTCACCGTAGCAGATATCCAGAGTATTGAGATGGTTTTAGTTGATTCCCATGTAAGTATATTGTGGGATCTTTTTTACTCTATGAAGCCTTCATGATTAAAACAAATATATTTACTCAACTCTACTAATATTTTTATCAGGGTGATGCTATTCATGCAACTATTAGTGAGGAATTAGTTCCTACATTTGAATCCAACATCCTAGAAGGTGACTCGAAGATTTTCTATAATTTTCAACTTTCTCTATCCACCGACTCCTATCGAACAACAAATCATCCTTACAAATTTTTGTTACAAGACTTTACTCGGGTTCGATTTTGTGAGGATATGTCGTTCAGTTCGACCGGTTATAAACCTTGCAGTTTTCATGATATCTTAAACGTGTGTTCTTCTGTCGCGTGTTCTTGACTTCGAGATCGACCGGTTTTAGACCTTGCAGTTTTCAGTTTTCATGATATCTTACAAGACTTTACTTGGGTTCGTTTGCTGCTTTGGTGATAAGCCATACGCTATTCAAAGGAAGTCTTGCATTCAAAGGAAGTCTTGCATTGTGATCAAACATTTGCTGCTATGGTATAACAATAGTTTTGCGTTGTGCATGTAAAGTTGCTTGCATTCAAAGGAAGTCTTGCGTTGTGCATGTAAAGTTGTTTGCATTGAATTGAATCAGTAAAAAAAATTATAAATTTTTTTCTTGCTTACCATATTTACCTACTAAATATTTTTCTTGCTTACCAAGTCTTAAATCAGTAAAAAAAAGTTAAATATCTAAATTTCGAACTTATAAGATATCTATTTAACATAATCTTATTTTGCATTTACTTTCGTATTTCCTTTCTTATTAGCAATAATATTGCAACTATATAAACTAAAACACTACAATTACTTTATTAAAAACACAAATAAAAATTATAGAGAGAGAGAGAGAGAGAGAGAGAGAGTTTAGGGTATATCCAAGAATTTAGGGTTTAGTGTTTGGATTTTTACCCATGGGTTTAAACTTTGTCCATGGATTTAGGGTATAGTGTTTAGTGTTTATGATTTAATTTTTTGTGACGGTTTTAAAATTGTTAAAAAAATTCATCTTTTTTGCAGCTAATAATATTTTTCTTGTATTTTAAAAACTTAACACAAATTATTATTTATTTATTTATTATATTTAAAAAAAATTGTACATTAATTGGCAAACTATGATTAGTTGGTAATTCAACCCAAGAAAAATTCATGATAAAATATTAAACTAGGAAATTATTTCCATATAAATAAAAATTGTGGTAGTTAAAAGATAATCGATGAATTAAAAGATTGTTTACATTTTTTATATTTTTCAAAAAAAAAAGGTTTACCATTAAGGGGATATCAAGAGAGAGAGAGAGAGAGAGAGAGAGAGAGAGAGAGAGAGAGAGAGAGAGAGAGAGAGAGAGAGAGAGAGAGAGAGAGGAGAGAGAGAGAGAAGAGAGAGAGAGAAGAGAGAGATTTAGTGTTTAGGGGTATACCCAAAGGTTTACATTTTAGTATTTAGGATTTACCCAAGGGGTTTAGGGTATATCCAGAATTTAGGGTTTACGATTAAGGGGATATCAAGAGAGAACAATAGAATTAGGAAATATTAAACTAGGAAATATTTCCATATAAATAAAAAATTGTGGTAGTTAAAAGATAATCGATGAATTAAAAAGAATGTTTAACATTTTTATATTTTATCAAAAAAAAAGGTTTACGATTAAGGGGATATCAAGAGAGAGCGAGGAAGAGAGAGAGAAGAGAGAGAGAGAGAGGAGAGAGAGAGAGAGAGAAGAGAGAGAGAGAGAGAGAGAGAGAGAGAGAGTTTAGGGTATATCCAAGAATTTAGGGTTTAGTGTTTGGATTTTTATCCATGGATTTAGGGTATAGTGTTTAGTGTTTATGATTTAATTTTTTTGTGACGGTTTTAAAATTGTTAAAAAAAATCATCTTTTTGCAGCCTAATAATATTTTTCTTGTATTTAAAAACTTAAC
>NC_079516.1:43819893-43887711 GCF_000801105.2 Raphanus sativus
CCAAGAGTTTACAGTTTAGTGTTTAGGATTTACCCAAGGGTTTAGGTTATATCCAAGAATTTAGGGTTTTAGTGTTTGGATTTTTACCCAAGGGTTTAAGTTTTGTCCAAGGGTTTAGGGTATAGTGTTTAATGTTTATGATTTTACTCTTTTGTGACGATTTTAAAATTGTTAAAAAATTCATCTTTTGGCAGCTACTAATATTTTTCATTTATTTTAAAAACTTAACACAAATTATTATTATTTTATTTATTATTTTTATAAAACTGTACATTTATTGGCAAACTATGATTAGTTGGTAATTCACCCAAGAAAAATTCATGATAAAATATTAAACTAGGAAACATTCTCATATAAAACAAAATTGTGGTAGTTAAAGATAATCGATGAATTAAAAGAATGTGTTACATTTTTATATTTCTCAAAAAAAAAAGGTTACGATGAGGGGATACCGAGAGAGAGAGAGAGAGAGAGAGAGAGAGGAGAAGAGAGAGAGAGAGAGAGAGAGAGAGAGAGAGAGAGAGAGAGAGAGAGAGAGAGAGAGAGAGAGAGAGCCATAGAGAGATAAACAAAATGAGTTCAAAAGTAAGATAAACACACAAAACCCAAATTCCAAACTACATATATATACTTTCTAATATTTTCGAAAAATTGATGCTCTAACCATCTCATTCCGCGCAAGGCGCGGGTTACTACCTAGTCAAATATTATATTTGATGATAAGAGTTCAGAACAGTCTTCATAGACACTCGGAGATATGGTTTTCAAACTTAAAGCGAATGAGTCAACGTGACTACGTCCAACATGGATATTTCTAAATCTCCTTCCCTTGTAAGTTTCTCGGACAAAGATCACAAACGAGGAATATGCTATTATGTGGGTCCCAGAAAAGAGGCTTTCTACGTGGCGATCACGAGCATCGTTTTTTTTTGTAACTTGGGCTTTCAAATCACGAGCATCGTTGATCGATCATGTGCCTTCGCAACTCCGCCTACCAACGACAAACTCCGTAATTTTAAATAATCTTACTTAAAATTAATTAATTTGGCAACGGCAAACGGAAAATGAGGCGACGTAAGCCGATGAACGTCATATCTCCGACGTCATTTGCCTCCGACCATTTTTTTTTTAAAAAAGAGGAGTGATTTACTTAAAATCTCAACATGCAATAAGATATATTGCAACTATTATGGCTCGACACTGGTTTGCTCGAATATATAAATCCAAAGTAAGTACGGCTCGACATTGGTTTGCTCGAATATATAAATCCAAAATTTGTATTATAAATTCAAAATGTAGAAAGTCGCACTTCACACATTCACAAGCTTTTAAATAAATTATTAAAATTTAAAATTTTAGTTAAAGGATAGTTGTGTAGTTAACCAATGGCTAAAAAGAGCAAAATTATCAGTGATGGTAATAATTTAGTTATTAATATTCTTTAAAATGTAATTGGTATTGATTTTTTTTTTTTGGCAACTGGTATTGATTATATATTACTTTGGTGAGGCATGCAAAGGTTGGTGCTTGACCATAATTTAAAAATCAGATTTAAACGACTACTTGCCCTATAAGGCTATGCTTACAATAAATAAATAAAATAAGATAACATAAGATACTATGGAAATACTTGCCATATAACACTATTATTTGCAAAATAATTTTTCGCATTTGAATTCTCACGTTAAAAATTGGAACGGTTATATTAGATTAGATTTATATGTTATATTAGAAAACTGACAAAAATATATTTTTAGAAAAAAAAAATTATTATATATTGTGTTGTTATCTGAAAATGATATTTTCTATTATAAAGAAAAAATATTAAGATGCAACTTATAATTAAATATTAACCAAAAGAGTATATTTATATAAAGATATTATCTAAAATATTTTTAATGTACGAGAGTTTTTGAAATTTCAACACAATAGTGAACATATATATTTTAATGAGAAATTTTGTAATATATAAATTATTTGATGTTTGATTTAAACTCTTCAAAAACATAAATAATAACTTATCGCGCTGACTTTTGAATTAATAAAATAAAAATGATAAATATTCATAAGAAACTAAATTCTTTCATATATGGACAAAACATTCAGTAAGATCTGTAAAAGTTAAAATCTCTAAAAGATACTTTCTACGTTTTTGAATAAGTGTCATTTTTATATTTTCACACATATTAAAAAATAACGAAAATATATGTAATTTTTTATTAATTATATATTTCTGATCAATAGTATTTGAGATAAATAAAATTATTTATAAAATCAATATTGTTTACAATTAATTTTTAACTAAAAGTAAATATAATTTGCACTAGAATTATAAAGTGATATTTTTGTGCAATAAAAAAATAGAATAACACTTATTATGAAATAGACAGAGTATCTTATAAATTCTATCATTTTCGATGGTTATAATATAACACAACGGTTGCCACTATTTTGAGTAGGCCAAGTTCGGAAGACTCACACCAGACGTGGTTCCAAAGTTATCTCATGATTGCATCATAGGATCCATATATACTAGTTTTGACGCAGTCCACAGAACATGATTATAACAAATTGTCAACTACGAAGTTAAATAAACTTAAAAAAAAGAAGTTAAATCAACTTCACTACAAAATTTGTAAAATCTTTTTCAAAAAAAAAAAACTTCAGTATTACAATTTGGTACATGTAGTTTGGCTTTCATGATGCATTTAATTAGTGAGCCGCTTTTCAAAAAAAAGAAAAGAAGATATCTCTGTTAATTACCTTAATCAAATATTAAGATTTTTGTGTAAAAGGAAAATATTAAAAAAATTACTTGTTGTTATAGCTATTCCATTCACGAAGGTTCGTTGAATCTACGCACTAAAGTAGCTGGGAAAGTTGTATTATCACTTATTTAAATGCAAATAGACTTCAGTGATTTTTTTTCTTTGATCTTGATGTATATAAATAGTATATCTGCTTAACAAGATCCCTCTCGTCTTAGCTTCAACAGCGCCAACAACACTGTACAACATTCTTGAACAAAGAAAATGATCTACCCTTCAAACATCAACCCTAATTTCAAAGATTTCGGTGAAACTTTCAAATTCGATGATTATGATGATGACGCTTTTCAGATGATCATGGAAGGAATCAGCCTCGGGGATCACTCGCCCACTTTGAGTTGGACTTCATCAGAGAAACTACTGGCTACAGAAGTCACAAGCCCGCTTCAATCAAGCCTAGCTACCTCACCTATTAGCCTTGAAATGTAAGTCAACTTGTATATCATACAATTTAGCATATATTTTATTGTTGATGATTGTTATGATGTGATATGTTTCAAACTATGATAATTGTATGCAGATCAGAGGACAAAGATGAGAGCAAGAAGAGGAAAAGACGCAAAGATGATCAGGTTATTCACGTGTTTAAAACGAAATCAATTAAAGAAATTGCTTTAGATGACGGATACAAATGGAGGAAATACGGCAAGAAACCAATAAGGGGTAATCCATTTCCGAGGTAAATCATTGGTTCTAACATCGTTTAGGATGCATAATGATTCATAACCATTTCTGATTATTGACTAGCTCGTAAATGCTTTATATTTAAAGTTTGGTCGACAACTTGATCACGATATATATCGGCGTGTGTGTTGGTGTTATATTTTCATGGGGACCATGTGTCCTATATATACAATATGTAAGGCATATAATAATAGTACTCCATTTGTAAGGCATATAATAATAGTACTCCATTAATTAATCGACCTCTACAACTTTTCATGGATCAATTCTGTTGGCTGGAAAAAGTTTATATGCTCTAATTTGATGTCCACTCCTCACAAGTTGTGATCTAGGGTTTGATTGGTTGAAGTTGTAACTTTATGTTTCCTGCTCTAAAGATTTAGGTTTTAGATTTCTAGTAGTTGTGAATTTATTTTATTTTTTTCCGTAGAATGTTTTTATCAAAGCAGTGAAATGGAAAAATAGAAAACTTGTTTTTAGAGCTAACATATTTTTTAAATAAAATTTTGGTTTTAGATTTTAATTTTAAAAGTAAAACATGATTGTTTCAAAAGAAGACTGTAAGAATAAAATGGCTCTCAGCAGTCTCTTCCAATCAATCTTCTAAAGGTATCTCCAACTTCACTCTATAATTTACTCCAAATTAAGAAATGGAGTAAATTATGGAATGGGATTGGAGATGCTCTAAGTTTACAACAATTCACACTTGAGAATATCAAACTTAAGTTCTTTGCTGTACCGTGTAACTCATCGGATCCCCTTTTGGGATTCCAGCTCATTACTCAAATAAAAGTCTTAAAAAAGTTATTTGCTGTACGTTAGCTTTGATTTCAAGTGGACATATAAACCACGATATTATTTATCGTTATGCTAAGTTGCTAACATCTTTTTATTACGACACACTGTGTGTTTTATATAATTGATTATAATCAAAACACTACATTACAAATCAATATAGAATCTTACAGTTATACCAAATGATTGATGTTAAATATTTTAAACAGGCATTATCATAAGTGTTCGAACCCCAATTGCATCGTGAAGAAGAAGATCGAGAGAGATACGAGCAATCCGGAATATGTATTGACAACCTATGAAGGAAGACATAACCACCCAAGCCCTTCTGTGGTTTATTGCGATTCAGACGACTTTGATCTTACCTTTCACAACACTTTGTCTTTCCAGACACATACTATTAGTTATTCACATTCAGCTCCATGACCGCACTTACAAGTTTGTGAGTGTAGATGTGTATATAGTATATATCATCATCGTAATCACGCATCACATGTATCCGCATATGCATTGTTGTATCGGTTTTTAATGTACTTAATTGGGGTGGTGTGATGGAAATCATTTTGTATGCGAGGTTAATAGGTTATGATAGTAGTTTTTGTATATATTTAACTAATTTGTACATGAGACACTCTTTTAGTTAGTAGTTTACTAATGTGAAACACGTAAGGATGGACCTTAGATGAAAACTACATGAATCTGAAGACCCGTTTAACACCCAGTATGCTGCACCTACCTGAATTTTCACAATGAGTTATGAAAACCTTCCATATATAGAAATTGTGAACAAAAGGATGTAAGTGAGAATGGAGAAGTGGCCCAACAGGCCTTGACAGAAGCCCAAGACAAGACTGAACCCAAGAGACCAAAGCTTCAACGGTCTTCTCCATCCTCGCTTGTACCTGCAGAAGCGACAAAGAAAGTGAAGCTGAGTAACAGATTTGATACTCTTTCAAGACTAGAAGAAATAGTGTGAACCTTTACAGCTGTGATGTATTAGCTGTCAGGTCTTGCTGTCATAGCTCTAGATTGTTCCTAGGATTGCTATATATTGATGATGTAATCGACATAAAGAAATTAATGAAAAAAGCTTATCCAAAGTTAAAGTTGCCTCTTTTACTCTGAAACTCACATGGTATCAGAGCCATAGAAACCCTAACAGGTAGCTATGGCCGATCCAAACGTTGCTTATGCGTTTCCAACCAACCTCAACATCCTTCATTCTGTCACACTCAAGCTCAACGATGGGAACTATCTGTTATGGAAGACCCAGTTCGAGTCATTGCTATCAAGCCAGAAGCTGATTGGGTTCGTTAATGGAGTTGTTGCGGCTCCAGCCCAGACAAGAACGACGATAGAAGATGGCGTCGAGACTCAGACACCGAATCCTCAGTACGAATCCTGGTTCTGCTCCGACCAACTAGTCAAATCGTGGCTATTTGGAACTCTGTCCGAAGAAGTACTAGGCTATGTGCACAACCTCACGACGTCTCGAGAGATCTGGCTTTGCCTTGCTGAAAACTTCAACAAAAGCTCGCTTGCGCGTGAATACACACTTCGAAGGAACTTGCAGCTGCTGACAAACAAGGGCAAGACACTTTCTGTCTATGTCCGAGAGTTCAAAACTCTTTGTGACTCTCTCAGTTCCATTGGGAAGCCAGTTGATGAGTCTATGAAAATCTTCGGCTTCCTCAATGGTTTGGGACGCGAGTTTGACCCCATCACCACGGTGATTCAGAGCTCACTGATGAAGTTCCCTCAGCCAACATTCAATGATGTCGTCTCCGAAGTCCAGAGCTTTGAAGCGAAACTGAAGTCTTATGAAGACAATACCTCCGTGAATCCTCATCTGGCGTTTACAGCTCAAGGACCACCAACCCCTTCAGCCGACAGAACCTCTGCTCCCACCTACAATCCCAACTACAGAGGACGAGGTCGTGGCTCCTACAGAGGACGTGGTGGTTACTCAACGAGAGGCCGTGGCTTTGTGCAGCATCAAACGCAGCCTCCGAACTCAGCTGAGCGTCCAGTGTGTCAGATCTGTGGCAAGATAGGTCACATTGCTCTGAAATGTTACAACCGTTTCAACAATGCCTATCAAAACCATGAGGCGTACATGGGAGTTCACGTGGATGAGACTGGAAGAGAGTGGTACCCAGACTCTGGAGCTTCAGCCCACATCACCTCGTCTCCTCACAATCTTCAGACGGCTCACCCTTATGCAGGAACTGATGCTGTCATGGTAGGAGATGGAGCTTATCTACCTGTCACTCATGTTGGTACCGGCGCTATCACTACTCCCACAGGTAACATCTCACTTAATGAGGTCTTGGTATGTCCGGATATAAAGAAATCTTTGCTCTCTGTCTCAAAGCTGTGTGATGATTACCCATGTGGAATATTCTTTGATGTTAACAATGTGTATGTGATTGATATCCCACATCAGAAAGTGATAGCAAAGGGACCCAGAAGTAATGGGTTATACAAGTTGCAGAGTACAGAGCTTCAGGCGTTTTACTCCAGTCGTCAAGTCTCTGCATCAGAGGAGGTCTGGCATCACCGTCTCGCGCACACAAGCTCTCACACTCTTCAACTTCTTCGTACCAGTCAAGCAATCTCCTTCAATAAAAGCAAGACTCTTCCTGTCTGTGAACCGTGTCAAATGGGCAAGAGCAGTCGTTTGCAGTTTTTTTCTTCAAGTTCCTTAGTCTCTGAACCTCTAGGATGTATCCATTGTGATCTCTGGGGTCCATCTCCTGTTGTGTCTAACCAGGGGTTTAAGTTTTATGCTGTCTTCGTTGATGAATGTTCTCGCTTCAGTTGGTTTTACCCACTTAATAATAAAGCAGACTTCTTTACTGTTTTTCTTGGCTTTCAAAAGCTTGTCGAGACTCAATACAATAAGAAGATTAAGATTCTTCAGACAGATGGTGGGGGAGAGTTTGTAAACAACAGACTGAGACAACATTTGCTAGACCATGGAATCCAACATCGTGTATCTTGCCCCTATACACCCCAACAAAATGGGATCGCTGAACGCAAGCATCGCCATCTTATTGAGCTTGGTTTAGCGATGATGTTTCAAAGCTTTCTACCTCTACATCACTGGGTGGAAGCCTTCTATACAGCGTCTTATGTCTCTAACCTCTTGCCTTCTCCTTCACGCAACAAAAGCCCATACGAGATACTGAATGGAACGAAGCCTGACTATGAACATCTGAGAGTCTTCGGTTCAACGTGTTATCCTTGTCTTAGACCTGTTGCAGAACACAAGTTTGAGCCGCGTTCTCTACTCTGTGTCTTCCTAGGATACATTCCTAGATATAAAGGCTATCGGTGTCTGTATCCTCCTACTGGGAAGGTGTACATAACTCGCAATGTCATCTTTGAGGAGTCATCTTTTCCATTCAAAGAGCAGTACAAACACCTAGTCCCCAGATATGATACAAGACTTCTCCGGGCTTGGCAACAGGCTACTAATCCTGCAGAGACAGCTCCTGTTGAACATATATCAAGGTCCCTTCCAGCACCTGCTCCGCAGATTCCTGCAACTGCTGCTGCTCCTCCGGTTCCTGTTCCTCCTGCAGCTCCAGTGATCGTCCCTCCTGCTGTAGTGCCTGTTCAACCTGTTCCTGTCATACAGAATCAGCACTCTATGATGACACGAGCAAAAGCAGGAATACAGAAGCCCAACTCGAGATATGCTCTGCTTGCCTCCAAATATGATCTCAAGAAACCAAGAAACATCAGAGAAGCGATGGCTCACCCTATTTGGAACAATGCTGTAACAGAGGAGATTACCAAGATTCACATGCTTCATACATGGAGTCTAGTTCCGAGAACACCTGATATGAATGTGTTAAGCAGCACATGGGTCTACACCGACAAGATCAACCCTGATGGCACTCAAGGTCATCCCAAGGCGCGTCTCGTGGCTAAAGGATTTGAGCAAGAGGAAGGGCTTGACTATTTGGAGACATTTAGCCCGGTGGTGAGAACTGCAACTATAAGGCTCATGTTAAAGATTGCAGTAGAAAGAAATTGGCCAGTGAAGCAACTGGATGTCTCAAGCGCGTTCCTTCATGGCGTTCTCTCTGAACCTGTCTACATGTTCCAACCAGATGGGTTTACTGATCCACAGAAGCCAGACTACGTTTGCAAACTGACCAAAGCTCTTTATGGGCTTAAACAAGCGCCGAGGGCTTGGTTTGATACATTCAGTGAATTCCTACTTGAGTTTGGCTTTACTTGCAGCAAAGCAGACCCTTCGTTGTTCACTTATCATCAACAAAACAAGACAATGGTTCTCTTGCTGTATGTTGATGACATACTTCTCACGGGAAGTGACGATGGCTTGCTCAGTGCCCTGCTTACTGCTCTGAACTCACGATTTGCAATGAAGGATATGGACTCTCCTAAGTATTTTCTTGGTGTGGAAATGGAACGTAATGAAGAAAGTATCTTTCTGCATCAACAGGCCTATGCAAAAGACATACTTCACTGCGCTTCAATGTCTGATTGTAACCCAATGCCAACCCCTCTGCCTGTCAACATTGATGATCAACGCTCTGAACTATTTGAAGAACCTACATATTACAGAAGCCTTGCGGGTAAACTTCAGTACTTAACGATCACAAGGCCGGATATACAGTATGCAGTCAACCGCGTCTGTCAGCATATGCATGCTCCAACATGTGCTGACTTTGCCCTCTTGAAGAGAATCCTTCGGTACATAAAGGGGACTCTGCATCTCGGTCTACACATCAAGAAGAACGATGGGTTGGAACTCTCTGCTTACTGCGATAGTGACTGGGCCGGATGTAAGGAAACCCGGCGTTCGACAACTGGATTTTGTACTCTGCTTGGGGAAAATCTGATATCTTGGTCAGCTAAGCGTCAGCCTACTATCTCTCGGTCTTCGACAGAGGCTGAGTACAGAGCACTTGGTGCGACTGCACAAGAAATTGCTTGGCTCTCCTTCCTGCTTCGAGACCTTGACGTCGCTCAACCAAATGCCACTCCGTTGATGTGTGACAATCTATCTGCTGTCTACCTAAGTGCCAATCCTGCTCTCCATAACCGATCAAAACACTTTGATACGGACTACCATTACATCAGGGAGCAGGTTGCGCTTGGCTTGATCGAAACCCGTCACATTTCTGCAGCTCTTCAAATCGCCGACATATTCACAAAACCATTAGCGCGACGACCGTTCCTGGAGTTGCGTTTCAAACTTGGAGTTGGTGATCCCCCCACCTCAAGTTTGCGGGGGAATGTAAGTGAGAATGGAGAAGTGGCCCAACAGGCCTTGACAGAAGCCCAAGACAAGACTGAACCCAAGAGACCAAAGCTTCAACGGTCTTCTCCATCCTCGCTTGTACCTGCAGAAGCGACAAAGAAAGTGAAGCTGAGTAACAGATTTGATACTCTTTCAAGACTAGAAGAAATAGTGTGAACCTTTACAGCTGTGATGTATTAGCTGTCAGGTCTTGCTGTCATAGCTCTAGATTGTTCCTAGGATTGCTATATATTGATGATGTAATCGACATAAAGAAATTAATGAAAAAGCTTATCCAAAGTTAAAGTTGCCTCTTTTACTCTGAAACTCACAAAGGAGAGAAGACATTTACAATTTCGTTTTTGTCAATACTAATGCAGACATTTCCTTAGATAATATTTTTTATGTCTTAATATGAGAAATTGAAAATGTTAAAAATTATGGTCTAAAGCTGCAATATGTTATCATATATTTCGACACTATGTTTAAAACAATGGATACATAAAACTAACTTTGATAGATCACGTTTCAAATGGTTACATATTATGTTTTAAATTTCATATAGCTATATGTTTCATTTCGGGTTTTAAGAATAGCTATATGTTTGTTTTTTGAAACTTAAGAATAGCTATATGTTAAAAAAGGCGAAATGTTCACAACTTCATACACGCATCCATTGACTTTTAATTCACGTGAGAAAGAATAATGAATACCCTCAAAATAATTATACTTTGCCGATCATGAGCTGATCAAGGTAATTGGACTAACTATAGGATATAGTATTTTTTTCAGAAGAAGACAACTCAGTTCTCTTGTAAATTATATGATTCACTTTTGTAGTCTATTACCTGAAAATTAAATTTATTTAAAAGACTAAATATATATATATATATATATATCTTTCATAATGATTGAACTGAACTTGGTTTTCAGATTCGGATTAGTATTCGCTGGCTTGGCCTAACTATTTTCTTTTAGTTGGTAAAGGATTCACATGGTTTCTCTTCACATCAACCAATACATAACACGTGATAAAGAACCCTTTTCTTATTTTTCCAGAAGACAGAAGAAGAAAGATTATCAAGACCTAGACTTTGTTTTCTGTCTCTGTCCAAAAACCATAAAAGGAACTTTTCCAGCAGACCAAAGAAAGAAGAATTTTAAAGAATCTTGAGCTTCTTGACAATGGAGTCTTTGAAGAACAGAACATTGCTTAAGGTCATTGTCCTCGGAGATAGCGGGTAACAATTTTCTCAGACTTCTGTTCAAGATTTTCAAGACTTCTCTGTTTCTGAATCTTTATTTATGCAGGGTAGGCAAAACTTCACTGATGAACCAGTATCCTCCTTAAATCTAACCGTTCAAAGTTTTTGAGTTCTGTTAAATATTCGGTTTGTTTTATGCTCAAGCTCTAAGTTAGATCTATGTTTATACGGTGTTTGTAAGAAACCTAAATTTATGACTTAAGATACGTTTACAAGAAGTTTAACCGACAATATAAGGCCACGATCGGAGCAGATTTTGTAACCAAGGAGCTTCATATTGAAGATAAATCTGTTACTTTACAAGTAAAACTATAAAATCATCCGTGTTTCACAAGTTAAACATTTTTCGATGCACAAAAATCTTATGGAACTCTGATTTTTTTATATATGGGATACGGCCGAACAAGAGAGATGAGCCGCTTTCTATCGAGGTGCTGATTGTTGTGTTCTTGTCTACGATGTCAACGATCTCAAATCTTTTGAAACTCTCAATACTTGGCACTCTGAGTTCCTTAAACAGGTTTTACCCTAATCATTCCTTTCTCGCGTCAGAAGTAACAGTTATTGTGTATTTATTTTTACTGATGCATTCCAGGCAAGTCCTATGGAATCTGAAACGTTCCCTTTTGTTTTGATTGGAAACAAAACCGATGTAGATGGCGGAAACAGCCGAGTTGTAAGACGATATATTATTGATGAATCTCCTTTTTAGAAACCATCAGAAAACCTAATTTCACTTATGCAGGTTGCAGATAAGAGAGCCATTGAATGGTGTGGTTCAAAGGAAAACATACCGTACTATGAAACCTCTGCAAAGGAAGATGTTAATGTGGATGAAGCCTTTTTGGGTGTTGCACACAAAACTCTTTCTAGTGACCTTAAACAAAACATGTGAATTTCTATATCAACTTTGATTCATAGACTCTCTTAGTTTTTTTTCTAAGGTTTTTCATGTTTGGTTATTTTCTCTTTGAATTTTGCAGATATATCCCAGTTATTTCTGAATATTTTGCAGACATTCATGAGGAGCAGTCAAGAGGTTGTTCTTGCTGATTCATACAACTCTTATCTGATCAATAATATCAACTCCAAGCCCTTATGTGTTCAATCTTTTTATTTAATTATACGTCGGTTTACATCAGCTACAGAGAGGTTTATCAACGAAGACACATGCAACGACCTGAGTGTTGTTATTCAAGTGTAGAAGTTTTTAAAAATTTATGTTTAAAGTTTGTGTTAATTACATTCGTACAATACAAATCATTTGGTACTTTCGACATATATATATATATGTTCCATTGATTTTTTTTCTTTTCTTAAGCCAGCGTTCATGGTTGGCTTTTAAAAAGAAAACACACTTTGGTTGTTGGTTTTATAGTCTCTCTCTCTCTCTCTCTCTCTATGGAGTGACGCCTGGACCTAGCTATAACTTGGCTATAATTTGACCGAGATGTCAAGTTGCTTCAAAGAACTCTTTGAAAATACAACCACTACTAGAAAACTGCCGGATTCTGAGGGAAATTCCGAGGGACTATGTGTCCGTCGGAATATTCCCACGAAATTCCGAGGAAATTCCGAGGAAACACAATTTTCGTGTTTCCTCGGAATTTCCTCGGAATTTTCCGAGGAAATTCCGACGGACTGGTAGATCCCTCGGAAATTTCCGAGGAAATTCCGAGGGATAATAGAGCCGTTGATTATTCCGAGGAAATTCCGACGGCAACGGCTAGTTGGTCGGAATTTCCTGGGAATGTCGTGGGAAATATCGGCAGATTTAATCTATAAATGCAAGCACCCCTCATCCTCTTCATTCACTACATATCTTCATCCTCTCTCATTCTATTTTGCACACACGAATCTGATTGAAAAAATCATGTCTTCTTATAATTATCATCGCTCTTGGATAGATCGACCTCATATGGATCCGAACACGAGATTGCTTACGCCAGAGTTCGAAAATGGTCTAAAGGAATTCATGGGGAAAGCTCTCAACCAACCGGAAGCTAAATCAGGTATGTTAAGATGTCCTTGTTCTACTTGTAAAAATAGGAAGGTTATAAAACAGTTAGATGTTTGGACTCATCTATATACTCGAGGGTTTACACGGAGTTACAAAATTTGGTATCATCATGGGGAAACTGATTATGAATATGGTAGTACTAGCGAACCTCAACCTGCGGTTAGGTTAGAAGAACCAATTAGAATGGACGTAGATTATGGTGTAGGTACTGAGCAGATGGTAAATGATCATTTTAGAGGGGAAGATTTACCCAATACACAAGCTAGGAGATTTTATGATATGTTGGATGCTGGAAAGCAACCTTTGTACGAAGGTTGCAGAGATGGTCATTCAGCTTTATCATCTGCAACAAGACTGATGAGCATTAAATCCGATTATAATTTGGCTGAAGACTGTGTGGATGCGATTGCTGATTTTGTAAAAGGTGTTCTACCTGAGGATAATGTTGCTCCTGGTTCATACTACGAGGTTCAGAAACTGGTAGCTGGTCTTGGTTTATCGTACCAGGTAATAGATGTATGCAGGGATAACTGCATGATTTATTGGAGGGCGGATGAGCAGCTGGATGCATGCAAATTTTGTGGAAAGGCTCGTTATAAAGATACGGGTGGAAGAGTTCCAGTGCCATATAAAAGGATGTGGTATTTGCCATTGACGGAAAGGTTGCAGAGGTTGTATCTGTCCGAACGCACAGCGCAACCAATGAGATGGCATGCGGAGCATTCAACGGATGGTGAGATTAGACATCCTTCAGATGCAAAAGCTTGGAAGCATTTTCAATCGACCTATCCAGAATTTGCGTATGAAAGAAGAAATGTCTACCTTGGATTATGTACGGATGGTTTCAGCCCATTTGGGAAGCATGGGAGACAATATTCTCTATGGCCAGTCATTCTCACACCATACAACTTACCGCCAAACTTGTGCTTGCGTCGAGAGTTTTTGTTTCTCTCCATTCTTGTTCCCGGACCAGAGCATCCTAGGAGATCACTTGATGTATTTCTACAGCCACTAATATATGAGTTGCAACAGCTATGGGGTCAAGGTGCTGAAACGTACGATGTTTCATGTAAAGAAAACTTCCAAATGCGGGCAGTACTTATGTGGACAATAAGTGATTTCCCAGCATATGGTATGTTATCTGGATGGACAACACATGGAAGGCTATCATGTCCATATTGTCAAGATAACACTGATGCTTTCCAACTAAAACATGGAAGGAAAACGTGTTGGTTTGACTGTCACAGGAGATTCCTACCACCAGATCATCCATATCGCAGGAGTAGGAATTTATTTACGAAGAACAAGAGGGTGTTTGATGATCCAACACCGGAAATCAGTGGGAGAGAAATGTTGACACAACTAAGAGATTTTGGTGCAGAAAGGACCCCAGACGTGGGTGGACATGTGCATTATCCGGTAGATGCTGTTGGAGATCTACATAACTGGCACAAAAAGAGTATTTTCTGGGATCTGCCATACTGGAAGGATCATCTGCTGAGGCATAATTTAGATGTCATGCATATTGAGAAGAACTTTTTCGACAACCTGATGAACACGATCCTTAACGTTCAAGGTAAAACCAAGGATAATTTGAAGTCAAGACTGGATTTAGTCGATATATGTGCTCGTGAAGAACTTCATGTTGATGAGAATGGCAGGGCTCCTTTTCCCATATACCGACTTGATGCAGCGGCCAAAGATGCGTTCTTTGATTGGATTTCAAAGGATGTGGAATTTCCAGACGGTTATGCATCTAATTTGGGTAACTGTGTCGACAGAAGGGAAGGAAAGTTTACCGGCTTAAAGAGTCACGATTGCCATGTAATGATGCAGCGCCTCCTTCCGTTCGCCTTCAAGGAACTATTACCAAAGAATGTTTATGAAGCAGTTGCCGGGATAAGTGCTTTCTTCCGAGATTTATGCACGAGATCAGTTACTCCTGAATGTATTGAAAACTTGAAGACTAACATAGCCGTGATTAAGTGCAACCTTGAGAAGATATTTCCTCCTTCATTTTTTGATGTTATGGAGCATCTTGTTATTCACCTGCCAAGAGAATTGGAACTTGGTGGTCCTGTTCAGTATAGATGGATGTATCTGTATGAGCGGTATATGTTTCATCTAAAGAAAATGGTGAAAAATTTAAGTAGGGTAGAAGGTTCTATAGTGGCACAGTTTATCAGAGCAGAAACTTCAAACTTTGCGGAGCACTACTTTCCAGGAGAAGTGCAGACGAAAAGCAGAAAACCCGCTCGGCATGATGATAGAGGCGAAAGGGCAACATATTATGTTACGGTTCCAGACATCTTCACAGATGTTGGACGACTCAGCGGAAAACCAAAGAACCGTCAACTTACTGAAGATGAGCACAGTCAATTGCAAATATATTTGCTCACCAACTGCGAAGATGTTTTTCAATACGAGAGGTACAAAATTTAAATATTATTTTTAATATTTATTTTAGCAAGTTCAAATTTTTATATTATCATAATATGTACAGGATTTTCATGGCGGAAAAGCGGTTCGAATATAGACACGCCACAGAGGAGGAACTAGAAGCACTGAAGATGAGAGAATTTGCTGGATGGATGCGTACTTATGTGAGTGCAGAAAATAAATTTTTATACTATTTACCAAATTTTTATACTAACATATGTTTTATTAATAGGTGTCTGATGGTATGGCCAGAGGTGAAACAATTAATGATTGGCTACGCGAGATGATTTGGGGCCCAAAGTATGTTGTGAAGTCATATCCGAGATTTGCTTCTCGGGGATATGCATTCACAACTTCTAAGAGGAGACGTTCGAGTAAGACTTATAATGCTGGCGTTTGCTCTGCAGCTGGAGATGATGTATACTACGGAAACATACGCGAGATTTTGGAAATCGTGTATCCGGGCATGGTTGGATTGCGGTGCACAGTTTTCTATTGTGACTGGTACGACAACACTCCGGATCGAGGTGTCAGAACAGATGCATTTGGTGTCACATCAGTACATTCGAGGCGAAAACTGCCATATTATGATCCTTTCATTCTTGCTTCTCAGGCCGATCAGGTAATTAAAAATATATATGTCAATTATTTTCAATATTTGCTTCATCATCATTCATACTTAATTAACAAATTTAAAAATGTTACAGGTTTGTTATATCAAATACCCCCGGGTTACGAACAGAGATGATCCATGGGTTACTGTTACAGCACTCAACCCGAGAAGCCGAGTTCAAGGAAGTTCTGAGTTGGAAGACCCACTCCAACCAAACACATCCGGCAACTTAAGTGCAGCAGGAGATGTAGCTGCAGTTGATCTTGTTATCGATTTCACCGATTTTGGAGACGAAGCCGTTGTTCACGTCGAAGATGAACCAGAGATTGGAGAGTTTCACCAAGATCCAGATTCAGATTCATCTGGTGGTGATGATGGTGACTCGGGTTCAGAGGATGAACCAGAGATTGGAGAGTAGTATAGTTTTTTTTTTTTTTTTTTTTTTTTTTTTCAGAATTCCGAGGAAATTCCGAGGATCTTGAGGGTTTCCTCGGAATTTCCTCGGAATTTTACCTTGTAAAATCAGATTTTAGGGATTTGATTTTAGGGTATAGATTCCTAGGAATTTCCTGGGAAAATTCCCAGGAAATTCCGACGGATATCAGCATTTCGTGGGAAATTCCTGGGAATTTTCCCAGGAAATTCCTAGGAATTCAGCATTTCGTCGGAATTTCCTGGGAATTTTCCCAGGAAATTCCTAGGGAATAAGGATTTAGAATCGAAAACACCAATTTACGGTTCCCAGAAGACTTACGTAAGCCTTAGTAAGTGTCTTCAATTGATTATGGGACAAGACATTGGTGTTGTACCAATTAATGGCCACTTTTCCGATTGTTGCACCGAGATCCCCAAACAGCAATGCAAGATAAACACTTATACACTTTAATGAACCTAAACGACAATACTTATACTCGATTCAATCATTTTGTAATTTGAATGTTTATTTGTCATGTACTATCAATATAAGTCTTGAGAAAACTGCCAAATTGTTCAAGGAACGGTCTAAAGTTTGTAAATCATTAATCCGAACCCCTAAACTATGGTTCCTCGGAATTTCCTGGGAATTTTCCCAGGAAATTCTGAGGAACCATAGGATTCCTAGGAATTTCCTGGGAAATTTCCCAGGAAATTCCGAGGAACCCATAATTCCGAGGGAATTCCGACGGAATTCCTGAATCCCTCGGAATTCCGTCGGAATTCTGGTAAACCGGTTCGTAAACCGAAAATTCCGACAGAATTCCGAGGGTTTCATTTTCCGTCGGAATTTTCGGGGTAAAACCAGATCTGCGGATCTTCTTCCCCATTTCTCTCTTTTCTCTCTTTTCCCTTGGCGATTTCCGGCTCCTCCTCCTCTCCCTTGGCGATTTCCGGCTCCTCCTCCTCTCCCTCTTGATATTCGGGCTCCCCCTCCACCCCCACTCCCCTAATCTCTCCCTCCTCCATGTAAGTTCTCTTCTCCCCCTCTCTTATTAGTTCTAGGTTAGATTTTAGGGAATTTTGTTAGATTTTAGGGAATTTGAGTAGATTAGGTTTTAATTAGAATTAGGGTTTGATTAGGTTTGATTAGGATTAGGGTTTTGATTAGGATTAGGGTTTTGATTAGGATTAGGGTTTTGATGTTAAGTTTTGATTAGATTTTAGGGTTTGATTAGGTTTTGATTTTAGATTTGATTAATTTTAGGGTTTCAATTTTTTAGTAATTATTTTGGCTACTTTATAATTTATAAAAATTTTATAAGTCATTTAATAATTATTTTAGTTAATTTCAAAATTTTTAAAAATTTAAAAAGTCATTTTATAATTATTTTAGCAAATTTCATAATTTATAAATAATTTTAAAAGTCATTTAAAAATTATTTTAGCAAATTTTATAATTTATAAATAATTTTAAAAGTCATTTAATATTTTTTTAGATATTTTGAAATTTATAAATAATTTATAAGTTATTTAATAATTCTTAAGACATTTTTTTAATTTATAAATCATTTTAGCTGTTTTTATAATTTATAAATATATATTTTAAAAAATAAATTTTATTAATTTTAATTCATTATTTTTAAAAAATTATAGGGATTCTAGTGACCAGAGTGCGAGGGCTCGATCTCGTCGGGCCCCACCGCGAGGCCGCGCTACTTCGACGACCCCTTCGGATTCTCGGGTTTCGTCTAGCCGGTCTCGGGGTTCGTCATCCTCATCGCAGAGCCCCCGTCCCGCTATGGTTCAGCATGCGGCTCCTTCTCCCGCTGCGGCCCCTCATCTTCCTCACGACTTCCCAGACATTCCCGAGCCTCATGTCGCTCCAGGAGTGATGACTGTTGCACAGCTGGTGCAACAGCCAGGTCGTGACCATCTCCCTTATCTCACTCTGTATCCTAGGGAAGCAGAAGTGGCTAGCGGATAAGGTATTTTCTTTTTTTTAACTTTATTAATATATTTTTTTAATTCTATTTAACTTTAAAAATTTTTTTTTCATTATAAGGTCCCAAAGTGGATCAACATGACCACTTGGGAGGAGTTGTGTGTCCATTGGGACAAGGACTCGACGAAGCAGGTCTCTAACACCAACTCCGCCAACCGCAAGAGCGATCGTGGCGGGAAGGGCATGTACAAGCACAATTTGGGTGCTCAGTCTATTCCCACTCTCGCAGACAAGATGGTAAGTTCAAACTCCTTTTCTTTTTAATTGTAAATTTTTAATTTTTCTGCTTTCTAATGTTTTTTTTGAATTTATGTGTTTTCCTAGGCGCAAGAAAATGAAGGTGAGCCCGTGGGTGATTTCCCTTTGTACAAGAGGATCCACACCAACAAGACCACGGGCCAGATTGATGACGGTCTTGCGCAGGAGGTTGTCTCCCTGGTGGACAGTATGACACAAGACGAGGAGGCCCGTCTCTCCCAGATCCAGGCCGATCTCGATCTTGACGCCACATCTACTGAGTCCACTGCCCTCTCTCAAGTCCGAATCAACGAGCTTCTTGAATCGGTAAGATATTTTGTAAATATCAATTTACTTATTAATTTTAAAATTTTTTTCTATGATTAAGATTTTAAATTTTCTTTTTCAGGCGATTCCAAAGAAGAAGGGACGTTTGGTCGGTTTGGGTCGTCGATCCAAATCGGTTCCTCCTACGTCTCAGGTGCCAGTTGATCCTACTCTGATGGATCAACTGAAGGATAAGGATGAACGCATCCGTCAGTTGGAGGAGAAGATGGCGGCTCAAGAGAGAGCTAGAGAGGCAGACAGGAGGCGGAGTGAGAAGATGATGGCGGCCTTCATGAGGCAATTCCCGGACCAGAACTTCGACGTCGACGAGGACGAGTAGTTCTAACTTTAATTTATGTTTTAAACTTTATTTTTATTTTCTGTTTTGTATGAATATTACTTTTGAACTATTTATATTATGTTTTTTATTTTAATTTTCAATTTAATAATTAATTTTCGAATTTAATAATTAATTTTCCAATTTAATTAATAAGAAATAAATTAATATTTATTTATTAATATAAATTATATTTTACGAAAATTCCGAGGAACGAAGGCCCTCGGAAATTTCCGAGGGAAGTGTTCCTCGGAATTTTCCGAGGGAGTCTTCCGTCGGAAAATTCCGAGGAACATTCCCTCGGAAAATTCCGAGGAACAATTTCCTCGGAATTTTCCGAGGGAATATCCCTCGGAATATTCCGAGGGAGAGTTCCTCGGAATTTTCCGACAGTGTTTTCCGAGGGACATTCCCTCGGAAAATTCCGAGGGATATTCCGACAATGGGATCACCGTAGGTGTTCCTCGGAATTCCCTCGGAAAAAGTCTCCGTCGGAATTTCGTCACAAATTTCCGAGGGAATTCCGACGACTTACGTTATTCCGACGATATTATTCCGACGGATCATTTCCTGGGTTTGTCGTCGGAATACGTGAATTCCGACGACATTCCGAGGATATCTTCCCTGGGAATCGAGCAGTTTTCTTGTAGTGAACTTGAAAATAATTGCTTGTTGATCATAAACTTGAATAAAGAATTACATGTTGATCATACAAATAAAACAATCTAATAACTAACTTTTTATAAACTGAATCTGATAAATAACTTAATGACATTTAACAAAAAGAAAAGATATCATGCATCACACAAACTAGACATTCTACGTATGTGAGGTCCTCAGTCAAGTCTAATAAAATATTGGCCTTAAGCCCCTAATTTTTTTGGAAAAATTACATAGAAAAAACCTCTAAAATTTGTTTTAAGCCTTCGAATTTACCAAAAAAACAATTTTAGCTGAAAATTTTAAAATATCGCCTACAACTCCATAAATCTCAGAGCCGGCCTGTGTTCAGTAATCATACAAAATATAAATATAAAAACCATGACAAGCCTCCACTTTTGTTCAGCACACATCAAAACTGAGCTGGGAATTTGGTTCAATAATCGTGAGTTCCATTCCGCTTGACCCATCAGAGAGCGAATGCAGGTCAATACTTTTTATTTGTCAAGGGGATGAGATTGAATGTTTAGGATGAAGGACGGATGCAAATCAACTAACCAACCCACAAACTTTTTAAAGAATTTTTTTTTTTTATATAAAATACTTGCATTTGTATAATTTCTAATTCAGTTTATATTATTAAAAATATGTTTAAATAAAAGATAAATTTTATTTTTTATTTTAATTTAACTAAATAATATCGACGGGTTATGCATGCCAAATGTTTTTAGAAAGAAAAAAAAAAACGCTCGACCTATTGGTCGAACTGTCAAACTGTCGCGGAGCGAGTCGAGCGGGCGGATCCGATCGCTTTCCAGCACTAATCAAAAATCACCTTTTTGGTGAACGCCTATTGTTGACCAGAAGACTCAAGTTAAACCCTCTTTACTGGGCCAAAATCAATGTGGATCTTGATCCAGGATGTGATAATAGCCCAGTCTGATCTTATATCAAAAATAAATTGTTTAGAAAATGTTAATCTCAAAAAGTATAATGGTAAAAAAAAAAAAAAATCCAAGCATCGCACATACATACACAGGGGTAAATCAGAACCGTTGATCAATAAATCTACGGTGTACAAGGAAGCAGGAGTCTCCGTAAAAAAATAAAAACGAGCTTTTTATCACCCCTCTCAAGTGCCTCTCTCTCAGACAGATAGGGATCTCAACAACAGCAACAGCACAAACCCTAGAGAGATTCGATTTTGAAGAAAATGGCCTACGCTTCTCGTTTCCTCTCCAGATCTAAGCAGGTTTACATTCTCTCTCTCTCTATCTCTCTCTCTCTCTCTCCGCTCGATTCTTCTAAATCCTCGATTGTTTTGTCTGTCTGTTGAGATGCTGCGATGTTATTAGTGAGATTGCTTTGTATCTATCGCTGATTCACATCTTAGGTAGTGTTGTCTCGATCGTCTTCTAGGGCTATTTTGCCACTCTTTTGTTGATTGTTATTGAAATGTGAAGTGTTTTCAAATCGGAAGCAATACATTTCTGGAAATCATTGATTTAGCTGCAAAACTTGATGTTACTACTATCATTACATTTTTGCAGCTACAAGGGAGTCTGGGCGTTTTGCAGCAGCACAATGCTATTCCAGTCCGCGCTTTTGCCAAGGAAGCTGCTCCTCCTTCTTTTAAAGGAGACGGTTAGTGTGATCTAATTTCGATTTCAGAATATCTCAAATTCTTTTTATGACTCCATTTCCGCTAACACCGTAGTTGAATTCGTTGCTTCTGTTTGCTCTGTTCATGTTTTTTTTTTGAGTTTAGTTGAGAATATCTCAAATTCTTTTTAACTCCATGTTTTAGTGAACTGAGCATTGTTCTTACTTTTTTTTTTTGTCAATGGGATATAATCTTGAGAGTTAATACTGTGAAGAAGTTGAATTTTCTCTTTACTTCTTCTATTTTGTTGTGGTATTTTAAATCTGTAGTCTGTTTTTGGAGTTAATCGAGAGCTTTACTGTTTCAAGATTATGGACTAAAAGTTGTACACTTTTTTTTGTTTTGACAGAGATGTTGAAGGGCGTCTTTACGGAGATCAAAAACAAGTTTCAGGCTGCAGTTGATATTCTCCGTAAGGAAAAGATCACCCTTGCTCCTGAGGACCCTGCTGCGGTTAAACAGTATGCTAATGTCATGAAGACCATCAGGCAAAAGTAGGCCTCTTCTTTACCCTTCCTTTGATGTTCTGTTAGTTTGCTCGTTTATATGTTACTGTTTTCTCTGTTTATGTTTGTTTGGATTTCTTCGCTACTTTTACCTCTTGTTAGTTGTTAATTTATTGAATTACTTTGCTAATTTGTTTCACTTATTATGTGGTTTCCTTTGAATGCAGGGCAGACATGTTCTCCGAATCTCAACGCATTAAATATGATATTGAGAACGAGACTAAAGAGATCCCAGACGCTCGTGCTTACCTGTTGAAGTTGAAGGACATCCGCACTAGGCAAGTGTTGAATTAGTTTCGTTTTCCCCTTTTGCTCACCAGTCAGGTTGCTCTTCTTACGTTAATTAATGTGATTGATAATCAGTTATCCGAAAACTGCATTATCTTATCCTTTTTTTTTTTACGTTTTCCTCTTTTACATGCTGTTGTGTGGAACGTTTGAGAACTGTTACTAGCAGTCTTGATTGAGTTATTCTTGTGCTTGTGATATGTATCTTGCAGGAGGGGTCTTACTGATGAGCTTGGTGCTGAGGCCATGATGTTCGAGGCTTTGGAGAAAGTTGAAAAGGATATTAAGAAGCCTCTCTTGAGAAGCGACAAGAAAGGAATGGATCTTTTGGTTGCAGAATTCGAAAAAGGCAACAAAAAGTGCGTCATCATACTTTTCAACCACCTCCATAAATGCTAAACTTAGAACAAATATTCGGTTTACATAAAACAGCTAATGACATTGCATATCATCAATCTGAACAGGCTTGGGATCAGGAAAGAAGATCTTCCTAAATATGAGGAGAACATGGAGCTAAGCATTGCCAAAGCACAACTGGATGAGTTGAAGAGTGATGCTCTTGAAGCAATGGAATCTCAGAAAAAGAAGTAAGTCTTTCTCTGTGTTCTCATTATAAGTCTTTTGATCTTCGTAATGTTTTATTATAACACACGAATATGGAACTTGCAAATGTTCAGGGAGGAATTCAAGGATGAAGAAATGCCTGACGTGAAATCGTTGGACATCCGTAACTTTATTTAAGGTTTGATGGTGATCCAAAGAAGCATTTGATTTGTTGTAAGAAAGGCAGAAGAAAGATCTCTCTCTCTCTCTCATAAAAAGGAAGATCTTAGTTCCCTTTTGCTGTTTTTGGTTTTGGCGATTAATAAGGTCTCTGTCTCACCATGGATTTTAAGTACCAAATGGTCTAACTTCCCCTGTGGGGTTTACGCTTGAGATTTTTTCAGACATAAACGTGGTTTTCATGTTTCTGATAATGGTGATAAATGAGTTGAATAAAAAGTATGTTCTCAGACCCAACTTAAAAATGTTCTTAATTTTACTTCACCAATTTGGCCAAGAATTGGTTTTATTCGTTGAATTACAAATAGGATGCAAGCCAAACCAAGCTCCCCAGTTTTGAAACCAATGTAGTTCTATGGACCAGGTGTGTAGCTACTGATTGCTACATTGCTTCTTATGCGAATCCTTATGTTGAAGTACGATTTTTACTCGGACCCGAAAATCTAGATCGAATCAAAACTGATCCGAAATTTTAAATAAGAATCTATTCGAAATATTCGATCTGAAGCTAAACCAAAAATTTATAAATATTGTTTTAGAAAATGGTGTGGTGTCTAATGAGCTTTGGACTGTTGCATGTCTGATGATTCGAGTTAGGGACAATTATGGAACAGCCCGTGTTGCAGGACAGTCCTTTTATACATGGTACTCGGCAGAGAAGAAAAGGGAAAGATTGCAGTCAGCACCTGGGAAATTTGGGATTAAGAAATGGGAGCTTTTTGTTGTTTACAATTGTTCTTGTGAGGATCCGATATTGGGTATTTCCTTAGGCTACATTCAAGAACCAGCATCATCAAATAATCAGACTCTGTTGAGGGCATTGAAATGTAAAAAAAAAAAGGAATCCATTAACAAAGTTTGTTAGTAGTTATTTTATAGTTCAACAAGTAAAATTTTTGCGGCATCAAATTGAAAATTGTTCGTAAAATTTATCACTGGAGAGCTATCAAACAAAATCACCACTAAGCATTTTGAGAGATGAACACATTTAAAAAAACAGTTCACCAAATAAAATCCTAATCATGATAAGAAGAAAATGGGAGGACCTCGAGTTACAACACAAAAGAAAGGGAAATAGCAGTCAGACTGCTTGATAAACCAATAACATGTTCATCGACCCTGCCCATATCTCCAGATTGTCTCAGATGACCACTTGGAGTCATTGTATCTAAGATGGTTGTTGAAGAGAGCACCATCGAAGTGCATAAAATAGATTTCTTTAAGTTGTTCCTCTTCTGTTGCAGCTTCACGGTCATCCTATCAGACATGGAAAAAAAAAACATGATGCTGAAATTCACTAGACCAAAGAAGATAATGGTTCAATTCAAATGCTACAAGTTTTACTGATTCAATCATTACCATTGACATCATGCATTTGGTGTGAAAGAATTCATGGCAGTAGTTGCATCTGTATATGTCACCAGAGCCTTGGAATCCACATAGAGAACATGTTACAGAGCCACGAACAAATATTAGGATCACAATATGTTCATGTCGTTGGCTCTTCACATCACTTGGAAACCCAATACATTGTACATGTGCACTGAAATTACAAACGATACATCCGTAGAATGATCCATCACACGGTCTTGCACAAACATTGCATGCCCGACTCAACTGCGGCTCATCGATCCAGAAGTTATAGAGATAGTGATCGTGAAACTCGATCGTTATTGATGTGTCCGCCGCTTCAGTGCATTTCACATGGAAGCAAAGCTCGCAAGTGCTACAAGTAAAGCCATATTTTGTAACATTATGTTTGCAGACAATGCACTGAGATCCACCTATAATTGAAAAGCGAAGCCAGTGATCATAATGAAGTGGATGATCGCGTAGTACTTGTTCACGAGCTCCAATACAACGAGAATGATACAGTTCTTCACATGTTAAACATGACACGACCTTTCCATACATCTTCTCATCACAAATAGCACAAGCAGTCGGATGTGACATAGAGACCATAACCTGAACGAAGTTATGCTTGTTCATGCAACGTCCTACCCATGTTCCAGTGACCTTTCTCCCTAACTCCCCAAGCGATTGCTTAGCTTTCAAAGCGCAACTAATGTCGATGACCCGGTTGCATATGCGACATAAGAGATTGAACCCAGTTACTTTTTTTTTGCAAATGTCACATTTTGTAACAGCACGTGCATCAGGCTCCGGCATTAGTGTCGAAGGGTGGTTGCAATGACGTCGTTGTATCGATGGTTTCCCTAGCTCTGCACAAAAATTATGCGTCTGGAAGCTGCAACTCTCGCATTTATATGGGCTACCAAGTATTTCTCCATCACACATGCTGCAATATAGATCTTCAAGCTCACTCACATGGTCCGGTCTCATTACATGCCTGTGATCGATATCATTAACCTGCAAACGTACATTTGAAACAACTGTGGGAAGCTCAACATAATAATGAGAAGTGGAGTATGTATGGATTTTTAAATAAAGACATGCATACCACTAGTTGTAGTTCATTGCTTTCACAATCTCCTTTATCTGCTTCTCTTGTGGCATCTTCAGCACATGAATACAACTCTTTCACATACAATGGCGAAGGTGCTTCCTATATATTAATTATGAGTAACACTGGCCAATCAATCAAAGTGAATTTTTTAAAATTAATTAGAGGTTGAATTATATTTTTTTTTCAAACCAGATTGGGATTACAAGAATAGAAAAAAAAAACAGTATCACGGCTAACTATTTATTATATATAGTCATTAAAATCAAGGGAAAGCACATAACATGTTAGTTACCTTGCGTAGAATGCATTCAATATGGCCAAGAAAATCACATTTCTCACAGTTATAAACATGATGTCCTGCATGAACCACTGTCTCACAGACGCCGCAGTAGTCCAAAGAATCGTCGTGGGCTTTGAATACTGTACAAACTAGTGGATGAGCGTGAAACGATTTCCTGACCACAGACTCAGGAATTCCAAGACACTCAAAATGAAAGTACAAGTCACATTCCACGCATTGATAAAAGCAATCTAGAGAGAGCATAGAAGATCCACTGCATATCTGACATGGAGTTCCTCTACTAAAAGTAAGACGAGCTTTAGTAGCAACATAGAACAACCTATGTCGATGAGACTTATGTAGTAGACCTCTCAACAAGGAATCTGCACACCTCAGGTGAAGATCAAAACCGCATTCTAGACAACCAAACGGTCCATTTACTATGTTGTCTCCGCAGGCATTACACTTCCTACCACCACCACAGTTTTGTTTGTAATCAATGCGTCTGAGAGAGTGTTTCGGATGCACTGGATGATGACGAATCTCAGTCGGGCAATCAAGGCAGCTTTCGTGAAAGAACAAGTAACAATGAACACAGCCAAAACATATTGTGGAAGGAGAGAGAGGAAGATCACACAGAAGACAAGATGAGCCTTCCACATCGGGTCCTGGTCTACTTCTTCTGAGCATATGAAGATGGCTGTAATGAAGCATTTCTTTGACATCCCAGCCTCTGAAGATGTTCTCCATGAGAGCACAATCCAAATCCAAATACGTCTCACACTCTTTACACTTGTAGAAAGAGCCAGAAGACATGTTGCCACACGCTGAACAAACGATGTGTGCAGCTTTCTGATCATATTGGCGTAGACAGAACTCGAGAGAGTGGTCCGAATGGAAATCGTGCCACACCTTGTGCGGTAGCTTGGAGCAGGCTTTGCATAGATCGAACTTACAAAGATTACAACAAAACTGGACAGGTTTGTCTTTGTTGCAAATGTTGCAGATGCCATATGCGATGATCTTTGGTGAAGTCAACGCGCATCCATGGGAAAAATGCTGGAACTCTTCTGCCATTTACACAGATCCACTTTTGTTTTAAAAATTCGTTTTTACCGAGAGAGGGGGAATGATGTTTAATTTCCCACACATCTTTTTTTTTGAGCAACTTTTCCCACACATATTAAACTCGTATTAGTTTGACTAATTAATATACTCCCACCATTGTAACGGGCTAAGATACAGACAGACGGCCCCGATAAGCCCACGACTACAACTCGTGTAAAGCCTGCCTGCTGCAAGTTAAACTAGTAGCCCTGTTCGGAAACGCGCTAGGCGTAACGCGTGCGGTCGGTCCGGGCCTAACGAATTGACAAAAAATCGGGAATTACGCGGAGATTAAGCGGGGATTAAGCGGGGATTAATTTTATAAGCTTTTGTTATATAAATTATTATTTGTAATATTAACCAATGAACGCCGGGTGGTTTAGTGGCTTATTCTCTTTTAGTACGACCCTTGTTCTCGGGTTCGAAGGACAAAAGTCATAACTTCAACATTATTTTTACTCGTTTTGTCTTTAGTACTAGTGCACGTTAAAACAAAACGTTCTACCAACCATATTGTGACAAAGAATAAAGAGCATAATCAAACAAAATACATAAAGAATTATATAACCATTTGGAGTTAGATTTTTTTTTCTAACTCACTTGATTAAATCAAATGGATTGGGCTTAGTGAATGTTTTAAAAAGTTACCAATCCAAATTTGTCTACTTAATCCTTTGAAAAACAGTTGTGTACTTTGTTTCTTTGCACTTAATTTGAATCTTATCTCTATTATAAGTAATAATTATCAAATATAATTATTAATAAATTTAAAAACATAATATATTTTTTAAAATATGAATACGGATCCGGATATCCTAACTTAAAAATCAAGATATCCAGATCTAGATTTGATTATAACCGATCCAAAATTTTATTATCCGGATCCGAATTCGGGTATTCTGGATATCCTATTTTCGGATCAGATTTGGAACGAACTTCGGATTAAATTCGGATCTCGGATAATAAACCTGGCCTAGGTAATACATTGACCCAACTCATCATTTTCCCTTTATTTTCTATATTTACATTATGTTTCTTTTCTTACTACTTTATTAAATTTAAATTTAAATTTCTTCAAAAATTATTGAACTAAAAAGGCCGTTATATTTTTCTTTAATAGTTTAAGAAAACAAGGTGATAAAAAGGAAAATTCTTTTTGGTCATTTGAAAATTTTTATTTTATTAAAATTCTGAAAGATACAACACAAAATGAAACTTAAGTGGAGACTTCCTGAAGTTCATGATCTTTGAACTTAGAGACAAAGCCTGATGAAGAAACAATCTTCCCAAAGTGTAGTGATGAAAAAAAAAGAGACTAGTTGACCTCGGTGAAAAATAGAAACCAAACAAAGATAGGAATTTTTTAGGCATTGATATAGAAGTCAAACAAACTGATATTCAATTTTTGGTCCAAGAAGCTTCTGGAGATCAATATCAACAATAGATATTTGTTGCTGTTCTTTCTCCTCTCCGGCAGCCTTGCGGTAACCCTATGTAACACATGACAAAAAAAGAAATGTTGAAATCGAATACAATAAAGAAGAATTTCAGTTCACTAGGTGATTGATTAGGACTTTACCATGGGAATTATGCATTCCATATGAAAAACAAGACTGCAATTCTTGCAAGAATACATCCAATCCCTTCCCTTTGATCCACATAGAAAACAACATTTCCTATCATTGAACATAGAATACATCTGTGTGACAATATGCCGATGCCGTTGGTTTTTCACATTAATAGGGAACCCAATACACTCAACATGGGCACTGAAGTTACAATCAATACATCCGTAGAGTGACACACCACACAGTCTTGCACAAACATTACAAGTTGGAGTGAACTGCGAGTTATCATCCATCAAGAAGTTATAGAGAGTGTGCTTGTGAGACCCAATTCCTGATACCTGCACCCCTTTGATGCATTTCACATGGAAATTGACTTTGCAAATTTCACAATGATAGCCATACTCTACAATCTTTAGTTTGCAAGCAATGCACTCAGATCCTCTGCTTTTCAATGAAATGATGATCATGTGATCAGAATGAAGTGGATGGCCAAATAACATTTGGTCCCGAGCTTTAAAACACCAAGGGTGATATTTATCTTCACACACCATACATGATAGGGCCTTTCCACACAGCTTCTCATCACATATAACGCAAGGAGTTAGATATGACCTAGAGACCATAACTTGAACTAAACTACGCTCATCTCTCATGCAACGACCAGCCGAAGTTCCAATGACCTTTTGCCCTATTTGTATCCCACCATGAATTTGTTTGCCTTGTAAAGCACAACTAGATTTTTGACCCGCACATCCGTGCGGGTATACTTTTTTATAAAATATGTTGCTATTTATTTTCCATGTCAATATTAGAGTTGGACATTATACCCGAATCCAAAAGATTGAACCGATCCCGATCCAAAAAGAAGTATTAAATTCAAACTGAAATTGATTAAATATCTAAATTATTCAAAATATTTGCATTTGGAGAACTGAACTGAATCCGATCTGAACCGAAGTATTTCAGATACCTGAATGTATTCGAAATAGATTTATATAATTATATATATTATTTTTTAGATTTAATATATATATAAAAATATCCAGAATATATATAGTACTTTTAAGTTGGTTTAAATAATTGATAATATATATAAATAGTCAAATGTAAATATCTAAAATAGTTAAAGTATACTCAAAACACCAAAATATTTAAAATAATTATTGATTTTCTATCCAAATATTTAAATCAAACCAATTTATATGTTAAGCTTAGGTATTATAATTATTTATTCTGACAATTTATATATTATTTTTTATATATTTTGAGAAAATTAAAGTATATAATGAATTTAAAAAATAATTTAAATGGGTTATCTGAAACCGAACGAACCCGCAAAGATACGAATCGAATCAAAACCAAAATTTTGAAATATCTGAATGGGAATGAAATCTTTAACCCCGGGAATCCGAAACCAAAACAGACACGAACCGAACCCAAATGGGTACCCGAAACCCACCTCTAATTCACAATATATTTTTTTCTTTAAAAATAGAGCAAACATATAACTAATAGTATTTTATACGTACTATCCTATAAATAATCACATGTATTATATTTTTAAAATTTAATGTGAAATATAAAAATCATAATTTAAGTTGGTATATGAAATTTGAATTTTTATTGTATTTTTCTTATATATATTGAAAACATTTTTAATAATTGTTATTGGAAAATAGTTTAGTAAAAATTTTTTTTTGAATATATATATATATATATATGTTAAATCAATTTTTGATATAATTTTAAATTATTATTTTGATTTGAAATATAAGTACAATTTAGAACTGACCCTAACTTTTTCTTAATATTTACAATAGGATGCCATTGGCCTTAAATATTAAACCAGCCTAATTAAGGGTCTGACTGGTTCAACCGTAGCGGTTGCGGTTGCGGTTGCGAAAGTTTGCGGTTACGGATGGTTGTGATTTTTAGCGGTTTTAAGAGATTTGTACGACTGGTACTGCGGTTTGAAATTTGTGCGTTTGTGGGATACTTATGACTCGTTAACCACCAGATGCAACAACAATTAAATAATAAATTAATAATATTTATATTTTATATAATTATAAAAATATCAAAAATCATAAAACTATAATTAATATAAAATTATATTTATAAAATAATAGTTTTAAATTTTTTAAAATTATAGAAATATTTTTATGTCAAAAATTAATAATATTAATTAAATTATAATAGATATATATTAGTAATTTCATAATTATAATTTAAAATTTTTATTTATTTTTTTATTTTGAATTTGTATTGTTTTATAAAAAAGAAAAAAAAATTATACTTCCGCAACCGTCTGCAAACGCAAACGCTAGCTGGAACCAGCTTTTGAATTTTAGAGATTTGGAGCGATTTGGAGCGGTTTAGAGCGGTTTGAATGATTGTTGCAAAACGCCAACAACCGCTACCAACCGCAAAAGCTGCGTTTGCGGGTGGTAGCGGCAAAACCAATCATGCCCTAAATTGATAGACTTAACGGTATAGCCGTTTGCCGTCAAAAAAGACTTAACGGTATAACTAAAATAAATGATATTCCATAACATCTCCTATATTTAAGCAATCACACTAACTAATATTAAGATATCAGTTTGAATAAGTTAAGCTATAAAAACTAATAGGAATATTAATAATTTCAAAATACGTAATTTCCTTTTATAGAACATGTTAATTTTTATAAACCAAAACGACACTCTATGACACTCGGTGGTAATTTATCTTAAATATCTGTTTTGATTATACTGACATCGTAGAAATAGGAAAGAATTTTTGATTGTTATTTTGTTTTCAATTATTGTGAATGTTGTGTTAAGATTTGGTGATGTGGTATTTATTTTGGTTTGCGAAATTAATGGGACAGGTTGGTGTAACAAACCTTTTTTTGGTTTGCCAATTAATGGACAGCAAAATATAAAATTACGGTGTTTTGAAGAGTGACATAGGTTGGTAATTATTGTGGAAAAGTCAGGGTCAAGTACTAAATGTATTTCAGTTTTAATATTTTAGATTAATAATTTCAAAATACGTAATTTCCTTTTATAGAACATGTTAACTTTTATAAACCAAAACGACACTCTATGACACTCGGTGGTAATTTATCTTAAATATCTGTTTTGATTATATTGACATCGTAGAAATATGAAAGAATTTTTGATTGTTATTTTGTTTCCAATTATTGTGAATATTGTGTTAAGATTTGGTGATGGTGTATTTATTTTGGTTTGCGAAATTAATGGGACAGGTTGGTGTAACAAACGTTTTTTGGTTTGCCAAATTAATGGACAGCAAAATATAAAACTACAGTGTTTTGAAGAGTGGCATAGATTGGTAATTATTGTGGAAAAGTCAGGGTCAAGTACTAAATGTACTTCAGTTTTAATAGTTTAGATTGATACCAATGACAAAACTGCAAATGCGACAGAAGAGACTAAATCCATATATTTCCTCTTTACAGATGTCACAATCCATTCTTAAAGCCCTTGCAGGGAGCTTTGGCAGGAGTATCAGAAGATGGTTGGAATGAAGTGGATGTGTTGACTGTCTTCCCAAGTCAGCACAAAATTGATGTGCTTGGAAATCGCAGATCTCGCATTTAAATGGGCTACCACCACGTATGTTCTCCTTACATATGTGACATTTTAGAGGGCCATCAAGCTCACTCATGCTGACCGGTCTCATGACATGAATATGCTCAATGCCAGTAACCTGCAACATGTACCCAAGTAAATGTCATTAACCAGCAACATAACAGAAACACATTTTGATATTAAAAATGGTCATATACCATAAGTTTGTTTTCTAATTGTTTTACTTCAAAGTCTCCTCCATTTGCCGGTGGTCCCTCCTTATCATTGTCATTTGAATATAGATCTTTCAAGCGCAATGGGGAAGGCGGCGCTTTCTGTTAATTACAAGTAAAATAGTTAGCCAAATCAAACCACAACAACCTTATTTGACCAAGTTGTTAATTATTACCTCGTTTAGAATGCATTCAATGTGGCCAAGAAAACCACACTCATTGCAGGAATAAACATGATGTCCTCGGTGCAGTTTTGTCTCGCAGACGCCACAATACTCTAGAGAATCATCTTCCTCGGCTATGAATTTTTTGCACACGAGTGGATGAATGTGATGAGACTTCTTAAGCACAGACTTAGGTATCCGAAGACACTCAAAATGAAACTTCAAACCACATTCCACACAGTGATAATAGGAATTGAGAGACATCATACAAGCTCCCTTGCATATTTGGCACGGATTGTTTCTTCCAAAAACTCCGCTAGCATCAGTGGAAGATACATAAAACAATCTGTGACGGTGAGACTTGTGCATAAGACCGCGCAACAAGGTGTCTGCACACCTCAAGTGAATGTGAAGATTGCAATCTACACAACCAAAGGGGGCACTAATAAAACCAAGTCCACACGCATCACAAGTTTTTTCACAAAAAAATCGTAGGAAAGAGAGGCGTCTGAGTGGGTGGGCCGGATGGATGGGATGCTGAATTTTTGTAGGAAGATCAAGGCATCGCTCATGTAAAAAACAGTAGCAATGGATGCAGCCATAACATATAGCAGATGGGGAGAGGGGAAGCTCACAGAGAAGGCAAGAGCCTCTAGCGTCGCCATGTCCTGGTCTACACCTCGTAAGCAAGTGTGCATGGCTGTCATGGAGGAGTTCTTTTGCATCCCAGCCCTTAATGATGTTCTCCATGAGCGCACAATCAAGATCCAAGTAGATTTCACACTCTTTACACTTGTAGAAGGATCCAGAAGACATGTTTCCACACCCTGAACAGACGACGCGTGCAGGTTTTTTATCATACTTGCGTTGACACAAGACAAGAGGATGGTCTGGGTGAAAATCATGTGACACGCTTGAGGGGAGCTTGGAACAAGCTTCGCATAGATCGAAGTTGCAAGGTTTACAAGTGAACTTGACAAGTTCATCTTTGTTGCAGATGTTGCAGATGCTGCTAGCAACGGTCTCCGACGAAGTCAACGCACATTCATGGGAGCAATGCTGGAGTTCTTCCATCGGCGGTGGGGATGAGAGCAAGAAAGTCAACGAAGAAGGTTTAGATCAGATTCACCTTGAGGTTTTTGAACAAGCCCGTCAAAAGCATCCACAGTTTCTTTTTAAAGCCCACTTCATTTTCTTCGATTTTAAAATTAACTTTCATAATTTTTAATCGTAAAAAGCATTCACATTTTGGTTCTGTGTTGTTGACTAGATCTGGTAGAAAATAGATCTGGTAGAAAAGCTGCTAACTGCAGAAAGTACAAATCTGCTACGAAGACCATCATAGACCTGAGCATAATATCCAGACCCGGAGAACTGATCCGAAACCGATCCGAAAATTAGGGTCCCGAATCCGATCAGACCCGGGTTAAATATCCGAATGGATTCTGAATTGTTATATCCGAAGAACCGGTTCCGAATCCGATCCGAATCAAAAACCGAATAAGTATCCGAAGATATCTTAAATGTGAATATATGTCTAAAAAGATATGTTATAATTATATTTATAATTATTTAATATTTTTAATTAATATTATAAGTTAACTAGCAGTATTTTTGAGTATTTTTGGATAAAATATGATAATTTGAATTAAAATTTACCAAAAAAATTGTGTAGAATGGATATTTTGGTTACTTTTAGTTATTTTTGAGTAATTTGGATACAAAAATTTGAATTGAATCGGGTACTTTGATTATTTTGGGTACAAATAACCGAACTCGTTTTAGATATTTTGGTTGTTTATTTATTTTTCAGGTTCCTATGCATGAGAACCAAACCGACCCGGACCCGAAAGAACCCGACTCGATCCCAATCCGAAATTTTATAATATCCGAATGGGACTTGATTTCAAAACCCGAAAAACCAATACCCGAAAGAACCGACCCGTATCCAAACAGGTACCCGAACACTCAGGTCTAGACCATCTCCATCTCTAATGTATTTTTTTTCTATAACAGAACAATTCTATAATAGAGTGAAATTCTCTCTAATGTATTTGGGTGTGATTGGTAATGGTTGTGGGTGCTTTCCACAACCTCATTTATATCTGAAGCACCAAAATCAGAGCAATCAAACTTTAATTTATTTTTTAAAACCACAGCTTTTAAAATAATCTAAGCTGTAGAAGTGCTCTACAGAGCCAAATATCCATAGCAAATTTTTTGTACTTTCCATAAAATTCTACAGCAATAAAATTTAAAAGCTACAGCAAAAAGTCTACAAAATTTTTTCTACATCAATAGTTTCTAAACTACAGCCATTACCAATCGCACTCTTTCTCTGTTTTCTCTTCTAAAAAGGAATATTCTTAAAAGATTTTTTTTTTTGGTTTTATAACTAACAACTTATAAATGTTAAAAATTAACCAATTTTATATATTTTGGAAACTTTTCATAAAAATGCAATATCATTTAATTTAAACATTTTATTTCAAAAACATTAAACAAAATAATTTAAACATTTGAACGCTTGGCAATATAAATCATTTTTTCTTTCAACAATTTGAATAAATTCAACTTGTGTGAATCCATCTCATTACTCCTTTCAAAATTTAAATGTTTATTGCATCACATTCAACCTTGAATTAATGATTCAACATCATGATTGTTGATGGTTAATAATTTAACATCCCTATTGTCGATGTCTATAAAATATAAAAAAAAAATTGTTAAAAATTAACATCATAAAGAATTACAATCAAAACTATAAAACTATTTTCAATGGATCATTTTATTTTATTTTCTTCAAAATAAAACAAGTATTGTACAATGAAATTGAATTTACTCAAATGCTATCTATTTAACAATAAAATATAGAATGATTAACAAAAATAAATAAATTACTCACTCATCCTTCTTCTCTGAGGGATTGACATTAAAGATGCTAAATGCTGTCACTTTTGGTTTGATGTCTGGTTGGAACGAGGACGGTTGATTGATATCACAGGTCCCACAGTTACTACTTCTCTGGATGTCTTGAGACATGCAAATGTCAGTGACGCTGTCACAGACTGGAGGGATGGAGCAGCCGCGGAAAAAGAAGTTGCAGATTTCATGAGTTGCATAGTAGTATCATGGCGAGGGAATCACCGCATCCGGAGAATGACATGGATGTTGTGTTGTGGAAGCATGAGAGTGATGACTTTAGAAACCATTCTCCTCTACTTGGGAGCAAGTGAGATCTAAGCGGACACGGTAGAGTGAAGTCGAGTAGTCTGGTTCGCGCAAGAGTTCCACGCTTCTCGTTTATCACTTGGCTGGCCACTAAGAACAGATTATCTACGGGCGATGGTATGAGGCAATGGGAGATGGTTCAGAACTATTAGCTGTATGGAGAACGGAATGAGAGATCATATTTTCTTTACTTGTCTTTATTTCTACACAGTGTGGGAGAGCTTGACTCGGAGATTAGTTGGCAGAGGTATAAATCCGGATTGGCAATGGACCGTCTATCCTTTGCAGAGTTCGAGGCCGTCAGAGCCTGACACCATTTTGGCTAAATTTCTGTTGCAAACCACGGTTTATCACACTAGAGAGAAATAAACACAAGGCGTCATGAGCAACGCAGAGTGACGACGGATCATATGTGCAGGCTCATAGAGACGACAGTGCAAAATAGAATTACTTCCTTCAAATACAAATCAGATCACAAATATGAAGAGTTACTTAGAAGATGGTTTCGGCTAATTTTTTTAACAGTCCAATTTTTATTTGGCATCATAGAGTAATCTCATATTTGTAAATAATATTTTTTGATAGATAATAACTTTGAAATTTCATCAAAAAAATTTACTATGTTTATTGAATAAATTCACTTTTATTTTATTATAGAATAAAAAATATTAGGGTTAGAACATTTTTACTATAAACTCTATTCAAAGATGATCTTACATTTTATTGTATATATATCTTTCGATCTTGAACATCATAAAAGTTGTTTTCAAAATAGTATTTTTCAGATATCACATCAAGGAACTCAAACTTCAAAACGAAATCATTCGTACGTTGTAGAAATTTCAAAATAGGAAAATTGAATGTACCATCAGATCCAACACACACCTTTCAACAAACATGAAAACTCCCGTATACAACAAGTTCGTCCAAAGAAGAAAATTTTGTATATTGTTTTCAAAATGCATGTGAAAGAAAAAAAAGAGTATCTCACAACATCTCATTATTTGTTACAATTTTCATCTTAAAAGCTTCAAAAACTATCATCACAAATTCTCAAGCTCCGACGTTAGATTAAGCACACTACATATTCACACAAAAACCATTGAACAGGTTACTAAAAAACGATTAACAAACGTAATTAACCTTCCCACTTTCTTCCATTAAGCCCTAATCTCCTTCGTTGCTCTGTAAATACTCTCGAGAGATCGAAACTTCTTTTCCTTCATCTTCTTCATCTTCACGGCAAGATCACGATTCCCTTTTACGCCGTCGTTTTGCTCGTCTCCGGCTCTCGAGCTAACATCTTCATGCCTTCTCTTGCGTCCTCTTCCTTCTCCTACTTCTCCTGCGCCACCTCCGCCGGTGCTGCTGCTGCTGCTCCCCGTTTCTTCTTCGCTCAGCTGCATAAGCAGTTCTGCCGCCGCCATCTCCGTCTCCGAGAAGACGATCTCGCCAGATTCTCTAGAAAATCCAGTTTCTCCCATTGGATCGTTCATGTTAATCAATCTGAAACGAGAAAATTAATATTCTCAAGAAAAACAAGAAAATTAATGAACAAGAAATAAATCGCGAGTCGATTTATATTTGTCTTTTTTATTGTTTTTTTTTTGTTATATTGTCGTTTTTTGGTTTTGTGCAATAGAGGAAAAAAAAAAAGAAACTACAAAAGTCGGTTTCGTAAGAAGAAGAACGTGTCTTCTCAAGTTATTTAATTTTAACTAAATAGTGATGTAATCACCTGCAAGGCTGCAACCGTGTGAATCATATATCTTGTAATCTAATCCGTCGAAATGTTTATTCTCCTCGTTAAGTTTTTCTCTTGTTGAATCCAACGGTTGTTCTAGGTTCTATGTTACTTCTTCGATGAGGTTTACTTTTGATTTAGAGCAATAGATTGCATTTGACTTCTATTACACGATTCTGGTGCGTTCCACGTAAGCCATTTCGATTCTAAATATGGTGTCGTCACCTAAGTGGGCCCCTATTGACTTCTCCACGTGTTGTAGTTCCATACGTTCAAGTATACAAGCCTTTGTGAAATTTACAAAAGCTTTCGTAGCCATTAAATTTCTGGTTAGGAAAAATTACCAAGTATTATGTCTATTATATATTTCTGTCTCATGACTATTTAATTTAAACTCGTTTCAAAAAACATGATCGTGAAATGTATTTGTCGGGTGATAAATATGTGATTGTAATATAAATATCATCTGCCATCTCCAATTTTCATTATTTAAAATATCATCTCAATTTTTATGTTTTATGGCAGTATTGAACAAAAAAAGATAAAACAATGGCTATGGAGCATTGATAATGGTGCAGTATTACAAATAATTAAAGTTCAACAACAAAAGAGGTCAGTCAGTAAAAACAAAAACAAAAACGAGGTAAGTGTACGGACTATGGACCACTGATAATGGGTTCTGGGCTAAAAAGCCTATAATGGCTTCCAAATAATTAAAGTTCAACAAAAAAAAGAGGTAAGTCAGTACAAAGAAAAACAAAAACGAGGTAAGTGTACGGACTATGGACCATTGATAATGGGTTCTGGGCTAAAAAGCCTATAATGGCTTACGTTGAATAATTTTCCAGGAAACAAAAAGCGCAAGGTTTTTAAACAAAATAAATGTGGCTGCTGGGATTCGAGCCCAGGTCTCCACGGCCACAACGTGGAATTCTTACCACTAAACTACAGCCACTTTGTTTGTATTGTATTTTGATACACATACTTATTATTTGAAACGGAGCCTGTACTTGTTTCTTCGGTTCCCGTTATGACCATTATTCAATTTCAATAAGACCAATGCAATGCTGAGATGGTCTCTACGAGCTGAAATCATGCACTAACGAGATCATTCTCTTCTTCTTTAACGTAGAGACCAAACTCGGCTCTGGCTTCTGTAACGCCGTCGAAGTTACCGTTACGCCATAGCCATGCACCAAGCTACGTTTTCACTATCAATGCTCAAGTAAACTCATAATTGAGACATTAAGTACGTAAATTCATTTACCGCTAATCCTTTCACATTCCCCCCACTAATCCACCTCTTAAGTACTCTTAAATCGCCACTAACCTTCAAGTCCATCCACAACCACACTATAAAACACAGCACTCTCATAACCCAATCATCACCACAAACACAAATCCCAAAAAAAAGAAAAAGAAAAATGGCTTCAAACACATGTTTCTTCCTCTTCGCCACCACAGCTCTCCTCCTCCTCGTCAACATCTCCGGCAGGACAATCCCGGCGACGGCAGATCCCACCAACATAGCGGCAAGGCTTAACGGAGGAGGACTAATGGAGTGTTGGGATGCTCTCTACGAGCTGAAATCATGCACCAACGAAATCGTTCTCTTCTTCCTCAACGGCGAGACCAAACTCGGCGAAGGTTGCTGTCACGCCGTCGACGTCATCACCATAAATTGCTGGCCGTCGATGCTAACTTCTCTTGGCTTTACGTCTGAGGAAACCAACGTCCTCCGCGGCTTCTGTCAGTCTGGTTCAACTCCGGCTCCTTCCCCTGTAAAACTTTGATATATATACAAACCCTAATAATAATAACGGCTTATTTTAATATCATGTAATGGACTAATATGGAGTCTTCTTTAACATTACTGGAATAAATGGATTCTCCTTTTTGAATTTACCTTTCTTTTTTCTAAAACTACGTCTGCATTATGTATATACACATCGACATAGATTCTGATCTTTTCATGAATCTTTTTTAGTATTTCGAATATATCTAGCATCATTACGTACGAGAAATTCTTAAATGATAAACTAAGAATTGGCATCACGACTATCCAAATCCCATCAGAAGTTAGTCCTGTGGAAAATCTCAAAATATTTGCTTATTCTTTTTTTTATTGTAACTGAAATATTTGCTTTATTTATTACACCATAGATGTAAGACGAGAAAATAGAATTGAAAGCAGAAAAAAAAACATCACAGCAGACTTTAAACGGAGACCTAATGGTCGACACGTTCATTAGTCTCAGCTAATGACTCAAGCAGAATTGATGGAGTTGGCCACATCGATCACGAACCGGTACCTGACATCAGATTTAGCCAAGCGGTCCATTGCCGAGTTGATATCACTCATCTTGATGAGCTCAATATCCGCAACGATATTATGCTTGGCACAGAAGTCAAGCATCTCTTGTGTCTCTTTCATTCCTCCAATCTGACTCCCTCCCACCATTTTCCTTCCTGTAAAACCAAAAACCCTAACATTTACTTGCTATACACGCCAACATAAAATCACAGTGGCTAGCTAATAACGTAGAGACGTCATATGTTTATGTACCGAGAACAAGAGGGAAGATTGGTAGCTGGAGTGGTTTCTCTGGTAACCCTAAAGCCACAAGCTTTCCATTCACTTTAAGCAAACTGAACAAGGGTAACAGAGAATGTTCTGCTGATACAGTGTCCAACACGAAATCCATAGTTCCAATTGCGTCCTTCATCTTTTGAGAATCCGTTGTGACGAGAAACGAGTCAGCACCGAGTCTATCAATTGCTTCACTCTCTTTCTCAGATGACCTACTAATCACGGTAACTTTTAAACCAAAGGCTTTACCAATCTTCACTGCGATATGACCAAGCCCACCAAGTCCACTTACACCTAAATGTTTCCCTTTCTCTTCAGTCATACCGTAATATTTCATTGGACTATACACAGTGATCCCAGCACAGAGCAGCGGCGCGCCTGAATCACTGGGTAAACCATCGGGAAAGCTTAGGACAAAGCGTTGATCGACAACGATTTTGTCGGAGTAACCACCTTGGTTTCTTGTTCCGTCAGAGGAACGAGAGTTGTATGTGTATACGAGCTGAGGACAGTAGTTTTCTAAGTCTTGGTTACATGATTCACATGATTGGCATGAGCCGATTATTACTCCTACTCCTACTCGGTCTCCTTCTTTGAACTTTGTTACGTTCTTGCCAACTTTTGTGGCTATTCCGACGATTTCATGCCTAGCAAAAATAGAAAATGTATTCGAACTTTAGAAAACAAAATAAATTTTAAATCTTACAACATTAAAGCATTTATAATGCGATTTTTTTGTTTGTCTAAAACCACTTATTAGAGAAGGTATCTAAACAACAAATAACAAATTAATTATCTATTTTGAATTTTAATGTTAAAAAGAAAGAGATCACCAATTAGGAATAACGCATATTTTAGGATCGGAGTATCACATGAGTTCTCAATGAGATATTCCTCTTGTTTTCTTTCATGTTTTTATTTGTATAGATGAAAAAACTGCGTGCGAATTAGGCTGAGAATCTCCCATCATAAATGCTCTAATAAAATCCCCATTTTTCTCTTTATTCTTATTCATCAAGATACCTACAAGGGAAATATAGATCTCCTAGAAAGGCATAAGAATATTATGGCCATGAATAAACCGTAAAAATATCTCTAGTGTGTTATGGCTAATTTCCGTTATTCAAAATATTCGTATTATGAAAAAGAAATTCAGCACTCAGTAAGAACATTTTCTTAAATCCGCCATTGACAATAGATCCGAATATTTTGTCCTACTAATCACTGCAATTGTGGATTAAATTTTTTGCAGAAGATTATAAGAAATGGTAATAAACTAGTAACGGTAGAGAGTTTTTGTTAAAATACCCGGGAATGATGGGGTAATGAGAGAATCCCCAATCGTTCTTGATAGTATGAAGATCAGAGTGGCAAACACCACAAAACAATATCTTCACTGTTACATCGTTCTCACCATTCTCTCTATACACATATAACACCAAACACAAACACACGTTATATTATCATTATCAATCACAATGAGCAAATCTTGAACATGTCTCTCTCTCTCTCTACAAATTAACCCAGAGAAGTGAAGAAAAGAAGAGTAAGAAACCTTCTAGAGAAATGAAATGGAGAGAGTACACCAGATTTGTCGTTAGCCGCCCAACCAAATGCTTTGTTTTGATCTTGAGATTTCGCCATATTATTTCTCGTATCTCTCTGTGACTATGAGATTTGTTGTTGGTTTTTTGTGTGTTAATAAAGAAGCTGCGTTGGCATATATAGAGACGTAACTCATTTTTGCTTCAACAATATAAGGAAGCAAATCTTCTTTTTCACAACTAGTTTATAAAAGAAAGTAACTGTACATAAATGTTTATTTAGGTAAATTATCTTTTCATGCCAAAATTGATATTATGTGATTTCTAGATCTCTAACTCTTTTTCATTATCATTTTTCTTTTTAATTAATTTTACTTTTCCGTTTACTATGGTAATGATTGGTGAGTAGGGAAGGATTGTGTACAGCTTAATTTCTTTCCACAGCACTATGTTTTTAGAGCAATCAAGCTGTAATTTGTTTTTTTTTTGAAACTCACAGCCATAACTAGTTTTTCTAAAATCTACGACTCTGAAAAGCAACTTTTCCAAAGCAATTTACAAGTACTTTGAGAATAAATATTTTCTTGCTTTCTAATAAATAATTACAATAATACATTTATACCAATATACACACAAAACGGAAATGTATGACTAAAATATTGTAATCACTATGTACATATTATGCAGAACATATAAATCTAATAGAAGTTTCGTATTTATTGTTATGAGTTATATTTATTTATGATAATCGTCTTATAAGATATGTTTAAATATATTTAAGTTTATTTATTATATCAATTCAGTTTTATTTTGAATTAGTCACAACTTAGTACTATTAAAGAGTCTATACAACTACAATTAAAAAAAAACAATCATAATCCAATTGTAAAGCCGAAAACTTAAACTACAGCAAAAAAATTTATAGCTAAAGCAACAAAATCAACCCATATGTTTAGGTAAATTGACATAAACCAGCCTATAAATTTGATTTTTAAACTCATCAAAAGAATCTTCTTATCGTAAGAATTGCTACACTTTCAGTAATCCCTTCTTCTTCGAGTACCGTTGTGGTAGCTTTAGCCTTTACAATCTCTCTTCCCTCTTCTCTCGATTGATTCATTGCACTTTCAAGGGATGAAAGCATTTCTTCTTTATCAATCACTTTCCCCTTCTCCCTAAACTTATCTTCTTCCACTTCTTTTAATATGTTACCAAGCTGGTCCATGTTTATATTCCTTAATATGGAGCTAGCACTACACGGGTCTTTGGTAGTACCACCTTTAGACTAATCTATGCGAGCTCTTCTAGTATAAAGTCTCCCTTAGGAACTTCCTCAAATAAACTAAATATTAGAAACTTTTTTGGATCCGCGGGAGAAATTTTCAGCATTTCACGGGCTGCATGCAACCTTATGATTCCCGATATTGTTCTCGAATGAATTTCCCATGCTTGCAAGGGAGATTCAACATTGTATTTCTTCAAGAACTGGTGCATTAGTTTTATCTCCTTTACAAGCATAAGCCAATGATCCTTTCTCTTAGAGCTGGTCATTTCCACAAACTCTAAGACAATTCCATCCTCACTAAAATGCATCACAAATATAAACACGTTACAAGCCATACACATTACACAAATGAGGCAAAATTTTATAAGCTTACTAATATCCACACAAAAAATATATTTTTGAAACAAAATAAAGAGTTAAGAATAATTATGCCCCGTCGTGATGTAGTAAAAATATTAACTATCGTAATTTTTGTAAAACGGTTCATGTTGAGAGTTCTAAAGTTAATCAGAAGGAAACATTCAGAGTGAATGGATATAACTAGTTTGCTTAGCAATGTTAGTTAAGCAAGGAATATAATTAATCATTATGCAGGAATACATACATATACGGAGACTCATAGACAATGGCCTTGTCAAAAAGAGGTGCACCCATGGACCAGTGGAAATATGCTTTGCAGAACTGGCACCGTCTTTGGTAAGATCTACCCTAAGAGCATCTTCATAGTTTATAATTCCTGCGGCTTCGAAGTATAACCCATATAGTTTGTCAAAGTAAGCCTGCCTACAAAAGTCAAGACATTTTGTTAAGAAAGTAGCAGCCATATGACTATGAACTAAAGTTGACACGCATAACATAAGGAAATAAGGCAGGAAAACCAAACCTGGCCAGCTTGTTTCTTTAATGTGGCGGACCACTCTCTGTGAAGCCATTGTTGCTTCTACATGCAATATAATTTCATCATGCGCTAAATCGACCCCTTTAGGCTTCGTTTGTTTTTGCAAATACTTCATACACCTTGACGATATAGAATTGAAACAAATAAAGAAAATAATACATGATTTATAACGTGCTTAAAACCCAACTAAAATTCTTTTGCTTTTTGGAACACCAACTAAAATACATATAATTAAGAATCGTTACTTGTATATTTCTTTAACAAACATATCGTAAGAGTTGTCAAAAAAAAAAAAACATATCGTAAGCTGGGAAGTGAAGGTGGTAGCCAGTAGGAGCGGTAAGAGTGTCAAACGTGTATCTTCCGTTGGTGATATCAACACTGAGAGGAATGGTTGAGGCCAAATAGACAAATGCATCTTCACCCACACTTGGTTCATGGTCAGCCTATAATCAATGCACATGAAATAAATAAAAGTTGAGGTGTTGTTATCATTTAAATTAGGATTTGATCAGTTTCACAGCTTTAACAACGCAAGAATTTTTCTTACTAGAGCGGCATTATATATCTGAATAAAACAGAGAAATGTCATCTTGCTCTATGGAAAAGGTAGCTTGAATCCGCTTATCTTCACTCTCCTTACCTTCTGCTTTCCTTTGAACACAAGTAACCAAGTAAACATGCATTTAATGAAACTCCAAATCCAAAACGATTCAAGTCTCAATGTTTGAAGAATTAGGTACCAAGTGAGACTCATTGTAATTGACATCCGGTTGTTGACACGCAAGCATCATATCGAAGGTGAGACGGGTAAAAGAAACATCTTTGATCCTCTCAGGTATGTACTGACAAACCCTACTCATCGCCTTCGAGTTGCAATACTCCACAAACTTCCTCGAGTAAGTACCTTCGGCTCCAGGCTTCCATTGACATTCAAACTCTTCCACCATTTCATCTATGGTTGACTCTAGTTCCCTGCAACACCAATTCTAACAAAATTCACGAACCGCAATCACTACTCCGAATTAAACCGATGCTAAACCGCTCAGGAATATCGGTTTCAGTTGGTTTGTAATTCTTTTGCCGTAACTACCAAGGAAGAAGCGAAAATTACAACTATTTTGCTTTCTACACTTTAATTTCAGCGTCAAAATCCTTAACCTTCTATATTATATTATATATATCGGTTTACTAAATTAGATAACCATTCTGGTTTAGTTTCCTTTTGCTAAACCAGCTATATATAAAGCTGATTGTAACAACCTTTGGAAAATTAATTCAATCAGTTCGTTACATTCAATATGGTATCAGATCTGAGACCTTGACTTCCATGGCACCTACTATACTGCTTTAGTCACGTTGTGGGAGGAGCATAAGAACTATGTTGAGTTACCAGTCTGCACTTGTGGCCGTTGTGAGTGTAATGCTGCAGTCTTATGGGAGAATCTTCAACAACAGAGTCGTGTAACCAAATTTTTGATGGGGCTGAATGAGGCATATGAACCTACTCGTCGCCACATCTTAATGCTCAAGCCGATTCCAACGATTGAGGATGTCTTTAACTTGGTGATTCAAGACGAGCGACAGAAGTCTATCAAACCGTCTTCTACACCAGCTACTGCAGTCTTTCAGAGCTCGGGTCCTGCTGAGTCTCTCTCTCTTGATACTACTCAACCTGAGAATCCGGTTCTTGCTACTTCTCATAACAATGGTGGTTATCGTCCTAAGTCCAGACCTCTTTGTACGTACTGTGGTCAACTTGGTCATGTGGTTGCTAAATGTTTCCATCTTCACGGCTACCCTCTTGGTCACCGTAACAACAGACCATCAGCTCCAGGAACTAGCTTTACACCTCGAGGTCAAAACCAGCATCCACAACCACGACCATCAGCTCAGAACAACTTCGTTCCTCAGCAACAACAATATGCTAATCCGAATGTTGCTGCGAATGTTCTGACTGAGCCACAGAGTCAACCTTCAGGAAAATTGGACCGAGGTCAATTACAGTCACTCTTGAACCAGCTTCAGGCGTTCATGACTCCTACTGTGAATGCTGTCACAACTCATCAATCGACAGTTAATGAAAATGGATACATGGATCCTCAATCTACGTCTGGTAATGTCTCAAAAACATCTCTTTTCCTTCCATCCACAAATATCACCCTACCCTTTACATCTACAAGCCTTCGCTTTGATAATAATATCCTTACTCAATGCCTCTCTTCTCTTTCTCATACGATCACTAATGGTTCTTGGATAATTGACAGTGGAGCAACAACGCATGTTTGCTCAGATTTGTCACTGTTTAGTCAGACTTCTCCTGTAACTGGTGTTACAGTCTCTCTACCTAATGGCATTAGGGAGTCTATATCTCATATAGGAACCGTGCATCTGTCTTCATCTCTCATTTTGAAAAAATGTTCTGCATGTTCCTTCATTCAAGTTCAATCTCATTAGTGTTTGTACTCTTTTGCGTGATAATCATCTCTCTGCTCACTTTTACCCTGATCATTGTTTACTACAGGAGTCTACTCGGGGCTTGATGATTGGTAAAGGAAGTTTAGTGAATAATCTCTATGTTCTTGACCCTGCTATTGCTGCTTCTTTGGAATTCTGTGGATCCTTGCAAGTTGGTGGACATCTATGGCATCAACGCCTTGGACATCCCTCCACTTCCAAGTTAAAGTCTCTTACGGGTATCTTGCCGCTTTCTACAACTAGTATAGATAAAAGTATAGTCTGTCCTGTTTGTCCATTAGCTAAGCAAAAGAGATTACCGTTTGTTTCTCACAATAACATGTCAAAGTCTGCTTTCGATTTGGTTCACTTGGATGTTTGGGGACCCTTTGGTATTGAGTCTTAGAGGGATATAAATACTTTCTTACTTTGGTAGATGATTGTACAAGAGCTACATGGGTTTATATGATGAAAAATAAATCTGAAGTTTTAAAAGTTTTTCCCATCTTTCTTAAGCATGTCATGACTCAATATCATACTGTTATCCGTTCAATCCGTAGTGATAATGCTCCTGAACTGGCTTTCACTAATCTTCTTAATGAACATGGCATTTCTCATTAATTCTTGTGTGCTTATACTCATCAACAGAACTCTGTTGTGGAGAGAAAGCATCAACATATTTTTAATGTTGCTAGGGCATTGTTATTTCAATCAAATGTGCCGCTTGTTTACTGGAGTGATTGCATATGCACTGCAGTTTTTCTGATCAATCGAACACCATCTGACTTGTTAAATGGTAAATCACCTTATGAAGCTTTGTTCAAGAAAGTTCCTGATTACTCTTTTCTCAAAAGCTTTGGTTGTTTGTGTTATGCATCCACACATCTTAAGGATAGAAACAAATTCTCTGCTAGAGCTGATAAGTGTGTTTTCTTAGGTTACCCGAGTGGTTATAAAGGCTATAAGGTTTTGCATCTAGACTCGCATAAGATCACTATCACAAGAAATGTGGTTTTTCATGAAGATTCATTTCCATATCTTGATACATCTTTCTCTGTTCCACCATCTCTAGACATCTTTACTAAGACCATTATGCCTCTGCCTATTCCTGTTGTTCTTGATACTGTCATACCATCATCTAGTGTCTCCCCTAGTCAACCTAGTGCTAGTAATAGAGAGACTGTTCTAGTGGCTACAGGACAAGGACGCTTACTCGGTGACAGACCTAAGCGACATACGCGAGCTCCCGGTTACTTATCTCAGTACCATTGTGCTTTTGCTCAGAGTAATCTTGATCTCACTCCTTCCTCTTCTTCTTCTTCCTCTGTTTCATACCCTATATCCTCTGTTCTTGCTTATGATAAACTCAACTCCCTTTATAAATCCTATGTCCTATCATATTCCCTTGAGACAGAACCAACGTCGTTTAAGCAGGCCATGTTATCACCAAATTTTCGAAAAGCTACGATTGATGAGTTGCAGGCTATGGAAGCAAACAAGACGTGGTCTGTCGTCTCCTTACCACCTGGTAAAAACGTCGTCGGTTGTAAATGGGTTTATACCATTAAATATAACGCTGATGGCACTATCGAGAGATACAAAGCACGCTTGGTTCACTACAAGAAAACAGATATTTAACGAGGGCCAATTTCCTCGTTAATTCCTCGTAAAAGGAAGTTTACGAGGAATTAACGAGGAAATGGGTTTCGTCGTTTATCGTCCGTCGTAACACACATTTCGTCGCCATTTCCTCGTAAAGTAGCGAGTCAACCATTTCCTCGTAAAGACGAAGTAAACATTTCGTCGTAAGTTCCTCGCCGCATTTCCTCGTAAAATCCTCGCGGCCATTCCTCGTAAAAACCACGCGATGCATTCGTCGTTACTTACACGTAATTTCTTTGAAAAGAAATCCTCGTAAATTTGATGTAACTTCCTTGAAATATTTTCCTCGTAAACTCCACGTAGATTCCTTGAAAAGCTTTCCTCGTAAATACCTCGTAAAATATTCCTCGTAAATTCCTCGATTAGCTTTCGACGCAAATAACTCGTATATTGCGAATTTTCGTATTAATAAATAATATTGATAAATTTAATAACTATTAATTTAATTTAATAAAAATATTTAAATATTTGTGGTTTATAAATAAATTTTAAATAAAATTCAAATGCAACAAAATATTTTATATATAAATAAGTTTTGGATTTTATAATACATAAACCGGAAAAAAAAACTAAGGCTCGTTCATCGCCTCGTAGAATTCCTCGCTCCTCCTCGTAACATCTTCCTCATCATGTGTGCCCGATGACTCGCCTGGAATGGGATTTTGTTGTTTCATTGTTAAAAAATATATCTAACGAACATAAATTCCGTAAACCTATCTAAATTCCCTAAACTAACTGCCTAATATACTAAACTAATTATGGGGAGCGAGGAAATTACCATTTCGAAGGAGAGAGGAATGGGAGAGGAGTTGGAGAGGAAATGAGGAGGAATTGGAGAGGAAGTTGGGACGAATGGAGAGTGTGAGGTTTGGGTTGTATATATAACTTACGAAGGCGTCGCAATTTCCTCGTAGTTTTACGAGGAATTAAAGAGGCCCGTCTTTTATTTCCTCGTAAAATCCTCGTAAACTTACGAGGAAATTGCGAGGCCCGTCCCAAATCCAACGACGAATAAGCGAGGCCCGTCTTTCTGGTCCTCGTAAATGCCTCGTAAATTACGAGTTTTTAACGAGGTAAATTTCTAAACCTCTAAAATCAGAAACCCCAAACCCTAAACCCCATCTTTCTTATATTCTACTTTATATATTACAAACATATCTTCCTTTTAACCTCAATATCTTCTTAACATTTCAAAACTCAAAATTTAAAACCACAATTCTTTAACTTCTAATATCAATCTCTTCTTTCTAATATAAACTTATACAAAATCAAATTATTTATTTAAATTTTCTATTTTCCAACAAAAATATAATCTTTTGAAGATTTGAAGATATAATCTTCTTAACATTTCAAAACTCAAAATTTAAAACCACAATTCTTTAACTTCTAATATCAATCTCTTCTTTCTAATATAAACTTATACAAAATCAAATTATTTATTTTGCAACAAAAATATAATCTTTTGAAGATTTGAAAATATAATCTTTTGAAAATTATAAAATTATCAATGGGGTTTGGAGTTTGGGATTTAGACAAAATAGAAGAAAGATGGGGTTTGGGGTTTAGGGTTTAGGGGTTTAGACAAAATATCTCGTTAAAACCTCGTAAACCCACGAGGAAATTACGAGGAAATAATAGACGGGCCTCGGTAATTCCACGTAAACTTACGAGGCCTTTACGACGATTTTGTCTTACGTGGAATTAACGAGGCCCGCATTTTTCTTTTTTTTTTATTCCGTCGTTATTTCCTCGTTAACTACGAGGAATTAACGAGGTATGCTTTCTAAACGCCTAAAATCTAAAACCCCAAACCACAAACACCATCTTTCTTATCTTCTACTCTTCATTCCAAACCTCAATATTTGTTTTTTTTTTTCATTCCAAACCTCAAACCTCAATATTTTTTTTCATTCTAAACCCCAAATTCTTATAATCTCAATCATTCTAAAAAAAATGTGCTTTAGTATTCCTCGTTAAAGTCACGTAAAACATTTCCTCGTAAAGAAGATGCGAATTTACGTTGTGTTTACGAGGAAACGCTATTTCCTCATTTCCTCGTAAAGATGATGCAAGCTTTACGTGGTTTTAACGAGGAAAGAGAATTTCCTCGTTAAAACCACGTAACATTACGTTGTTTTAACGAGGAAATGTTTTCTTCATTACTTTACGAGGAAATAACGACGTTTTATTCTTTCTTTGTAATTTTCTCGTAAAGTCGACGTAATTTTACGAGGATTTTATTTCCTCGTTAATTTTCCTCGCCAAAGTGTTGTTTTCTTGTAGTGGTTGCAAAGGGCTTTACTCAGCAAGAAGGAGTTGATTTCACTGATACATTCTCTCCCGTAGCCAAGTTAGCAAGTGTCAAACTTCTTCTTGGTCTTGCAGCTATACATGGATGGAGTTTGTCTCAAATGGACGTCTCAAATGCTTTCTTGCATAGCGACCTTGATGAAGAAATATTCATGAGTCTTCCTCAAGGCTATGTTCCTGCTTCTGGAACTCTTCCTCCTAATCCAGTGTGCCGGCTTCATAAGTCCTTATATGGCTTAAAGCAAGCTTCTCGCCAATGGTATCACGGTCTCTCCGAGGTCTTCCTTTCTGCTGGATATACTCAGTCTCCAGCTGATAACACATTGTTTGTCAAGCAAAGTGGCTCCATCTTTACTGTTGCACTTGTGTATGTTGACGACATCATGATTGTTGGAAACAATGATGATGATGTTGCTCTTCTCAAGAAGACACTCGGTGCTCGTTTCAAGATCAAAGACTTAGGCCAGCTCCGTTTCTTTCTTGGTCTGGAGATTGCCCGCTCTTCTGAAGGTATCTCCATCTCTCAACGAAAGTACGCTTTGAGTCTGCTTGCTGATGCAGGTCTTCTCGCTTGTAAACCAAGCTCAGTACCTATGGATCCTTTGGTTAAATTGAGCAAGGACTCCGGTACTCCTCTTCAGGATCCCACTAGCTTTCGTGCTCTGATTGGTCGTCTTCTCTATTTGACGATCACAAGACCTGACATCACCTTTGCAGTTCATTGTTTGACTCAGTTTATGTCATCTCCTACTGACGTTCACCTTGAGGCTGCTCACAAGATACTGCGTTATATCAAGAACAATCCAGGACAGGGGCTCTTCTACTCTGCTTCATCTCGTCTTTGCCTCAATGCTTTTTCGGATGCAAATTGGGGAACCTGTCCAGATACTCGTCGCTCTCTTACTGGCTATTGTGTTTATCTCGGTAACTCACTGATCACCTGGAAATCCAAGAAGCAAGATGTGGTTAGTCGAAGTAGTACCGAGGCAGAGTATAGGAGTATGGCGTGATGTCTTGTGTATTTCATGGTTTTAACCATCCATTTTGCATTCATTTTGATTATTTAAGTTAGTATTTAGGTTTGTCTAGGTTGCATTGCATGGTGTTTATGTGTTTTCAGGTTTGGAGAAGTACTAATCAGATTTTGGAGCTTAAGAAGTCATGAAACGTCCAAATGGTGGGTAATGGTGCGGTAGCAGGCAACCACCGCGGGCTAAGGCAGGCCGCGACCACGACCGCAGGCAACCACCGCGGGCTAAAGCAGGCCGCGACGAGAACTCGACGAGTTCGACAGAGAGTTTCGCGGGCCGTCATCGCAGGAAGCAGAGGGGCGCGGCCTGGGCATGCATTTCGCGGGCTGTCTTCGCGGGCTTAAGGAAGCTGCGGCCGAAGTTTAAAACAGACTTTATCCAGCTTCTATTTGGGTCGGCCCAGGGTTGTTGGGTTGACCCGGTTCGAGTTTTAGCCTAGTATAAATACATTTTAGACCTAAAGGTTATCATATCTTGTTTTCATTGTAATCACATTAGCTATTTTGGTGAAAGACTTAATCTTGAGTTTCTTTTCATCTTTATCTCTTGTGATTATTGATCAATCTTGACCACTAAACATGATTAACCTTCAATCATCCATGGGTTTTGGGTTATTCATGTCTATTAGTGAGTAGTTACCTTTTGGATTCATGGGCTAGGGTGATTAGGGTGATTAAGTGAAGATCTAAGGGTGTTTAGTGTTAGATCTCTTGTTTCCTTGCTTGTCTACTTCTCTTAATGCTAGATTAAAGTTGGCCTCTTTATTCTAGAGCTCTAGACATTTCCCACCCACAAGGTGTTTGATGAAATGTCTGAACCAAGTAGAGCTTGCTCTAAACTTACCTTACACAAAGACCATTGTGTTAAGGGAGTTTAGATAGTTAATAGACTCATCCCCAATGATTGCTTAGATCTTTTACGCTCAAAAACCTTTGATGTCTAGTTGATTAAAGCAAATGAGCATTCTTCTTGACCATAGAGTTTGCTTATTTCAGTGTTCTAGACTTAAGGAAGTTATTTGATTGAAAGTTTGCCACCCTTAGCTTGGATCTTAATCACTTAAAGTCAAATGCCTAGCCCCATGAGTCCTATTGTCCTAGATTGATTGAAAGCTTGTTCCTTTATTGCATTTTAGCATAGTTCTAGTTCACATCATCATTCAAAACCTGTTTGCACTTAGATTAAGCATAGATTTGTATTCTCAGTGCATTGAAATCACATAGGATTGGTTCGACATCTCATATACTACTTCATTTGATAGGGACCTGAAAAGTCCTGTTACCAAATTGGCGCCGTTGCCAAGTTCTATTGTGATTTTGACATTGGGATTTAGTCATTTGCTTGAGACTAAGTCATTTTTATTATTATTGTGATATTGGCTCTGCTTTTTCCTCTTTCTTTTTCATTTCAGGTGTATGAACTTGAGAAGTAGAGGGACTACAAACCTCACTCCTCTAGTATCAGACATCCGGGCTTTGGAAAGAGAGAATACAAGAAGAAGGAGAGAAGAGGAGCAACAGGCTCATTTCAACAGATTAGGTTTTGATATGGCTCACCATCAGAACCCGAATCAAGATAGAGAGATCCCCTTAGAAGCTGCCCAAGAGGGAAATGGTCAAGGAGCTGCCAACCTTCGACCACAACACCCACAGCGCCAAGCTCGCGCTATTGGAACCTATGACCGCCCTCACATTCATGGTCATATGTTGGGAATCAGAGCACCTGCTGTAGAGAACAACAACTTTGAGATCAAGTCAGGACTGCTCAACACCATTGAGAACAACAAGTATCATGGTCTTGCTACTGAAGATCCTTTTGACCACTTGGACAAGTTTGATAGCTACTGTGGTTTGTCCAAGACCAATGGAGTGTCAGAAGATGCTTTGAAGCTCAGGCTCTTTCCTTTCTCTCTGGGAGACAAGGCAAGACAGTGGGAGAAATCTCTCCCAAGCGACTCTATCACTACTTGGGATGAGTGCAAGGAAGCATTTCTAGACAAGTTCTTCTCCATCTCCAGGACAGCTAAGATCAGGAATGAGATCTCTGGGTTTCAGCAGAGGAACTTAGAAAGTTTCAGTGAAGCATGGGAGAGGTTCAAAGGCTACCAAGCTCATTGCCCACACCATGGCTTCTCCAAAGAAAGCTTGTTGAGTACCTTCTACAGGGGAGCTATACCACAGTGTAGAAACAGACTTGATACAGCCAGCAATGGATTCTTCTTGGGCAGAAACGAGGTGGATGCAGAGGAGCTGATAGAGAACATGGCCAAGAGTGACTCAGTATACAGTGAGGATCATGATAGAGTCAACAGAAGTGATGATCAGCAGACCAAGAAAGAGCTCAAGTCTTTGGAAGAGAAGTTGGACCTACTTCTTGCCAACAAAGCTAAGCTGGATCAGATGAAATCAGTTGGGGAACAGCAACAAAAGCAGGTTGCTGAGATCAAGAAGATTGATGGCTTGGAAGGACATGAAGAGGTGTGCTTTATCAACAACAATGGAACTTGGTATAGGAAAGAGCCCAACTTTCAATACCAAAACAACTACCAGCAAAAGCCCCTCTACAACAACCAACAAGGTGGTTATCAAAGTAACCAGCCTACTCAAGCTAGAGGAAGCTCTTCTCAAGCTCAAGTTCCAAGTTCAACCACGGAATCTATGTTCAAACAAATCCTAGAAGCTCAAGGGAAATTTGCTAAGGACATTGGAGATGAGTTCAAGGCTGTTCATGCCAAGATTGATGGAACTTATTCTGACCTCAACAACAAGTACATGCAACTTGCCTCTCACGTCAAAGCTTTAGAGAGCCAGGTTGCTTCTTTGCCTTCATCCTCCAAGCAGCCTATGGGAACTCTACCAGGGAAAGCAGAGGCAAACCCAAGAGAACATTGCAATGTTCTCCTCTCTAGTGACACTTCTCAGGTCGCCAACTACAAGAGAGAGGTAGATGAGATTGAAAGATTGGTGTTTGGAACTGAAATTGAACAGGTTGAGCATGTGGTTGTTGCAACAGCTGAGTCCAAGATTGTGCAAGAAGCTGACAGGATAGTTGCAGCAAAGGTTGAGCAGAGCAGAGAGCACAAGGCTGAGAAACCAGTTGAGAGAAGATCTGATCAGAGGCTGAATGTGGTGAAGCAGGAAGACACTGAGGTTGAGCTATCCCCCTATGACAAGCTCCCTTTTCCAGAGAGATTCCTCACCAAAGCTCAAAAGAAGGTGGTCTCCAAATTCAGAAAAGACTTGAGTGATATTGGAGTAAGGCTTCCAGAGATTCACAACATGCAAGCTGCTCATGTCCAGATGATGCTCATCAAAGACATTCTAGACCACCAAGCTGAAGTAGCAGAGCTCCTGGACATCTCTACACTCAAGCTTGATCCACCAATCCCACCCAAGTCCCTCCCTAAACTAGGACACCAAGGGATGTTCACTTTGCCTTGTTCCCTTGGAAAGCTTAACTTTGATGATGCTCTAGTGGATTCTGGTGCAAGTGTGAATGTGATCTCACTTGAGGTGATGAAGAGTCTAGGGATTGAGCACATGCTCCAAGACACATCTACGCTCCAATTTGGGGATTCCTCTTCTACAACCCCAATTGGTATCATCAAGGATTTCCCTTTGCAGCTTGGAGCATGCACCATCCCTATAGACCTCACTGTTTTGGAGATGGCAACTGGGAAGATAGTCCCATTGATCCTTGGCACTCCATTCCTCACAACAGTGGGAGCTTGCATAGACTTTGCCAACAACAAAGTCACACTCCTAAATGTGAACAAAGCTGTCTCCTACCCTCTTCAATCACCTAAGTTGAAACCTGAGTATTGTGGCACAATAACTTGTGGAGCATCCTCCATTGAGAAGACAAAGGCTGAGCTGAGTGGTATTGAGAAAGAGGTTCTTGGTGAAGAGTCCCCTAAGGAGAAGTGTGATGAGCACTTGGAAAGTGCTCAAAAGGAGGAGGTGAGTGAAGCCACAAAGGCCTCCCATGGCAAGAAGAAGATTGTGAAGGAATCTCACCCTCCACCTCTTGAGAAGACTCCTCACACCCTCACTCTTCATCCAATGAAGCTCAAGGATGGAGCTATTGAGTATAAGATCAAGTGCAAGGGAAGGTCTAAGCCATTCTCAAGTGCAAGGGCCATCATCACTCCACAGTTCCAAGATGATCCACTCAAGCTTCAAGAGCTTCTCTCTCACGTCCTCACCATCACTCTGGAAGGTGGGAAGGATCCTCCTTCTCACTAGTACAAGAGAAAAGGTAGTCAAGCTAGTGACTCAAAACAAGCTCACTTGGGAGGAATTCCCATGGTTATCCTTGTATATAAATTTGCAATTTTCATTTCTTTATGTTTTCAATAAGTGTGGTAGAAGTTTCAGGCCAGGTCCAAGTTCCAGCTCTAGACACCCATTACCGCACCTCACTCTCCACTTGAGGTATCACTCCAACCCTTCTTTGTACATATCATTGCCTTTATCATATTTTCGGTATCTCTTTCTCTCTTACTCACACAGAGACTGTGTGATTTAAGTGTGGGGGAGGTACCAAGTATTTGATCATGTTTGCTTTGTTGATTGTGAGTCTCATGCATTGCATTGTACATTCATATATGCATAGAAAAACCATAAAAATTAAAATTTTTGAAAAGTGCATAAAGAATCATGTAGTTGCATTACTTGCATTCTTAGAATTGAGCCTAGATCATATAGGTTGCATTCACTTGCATATGGAGCAGCTGTTGATAATTCCTTGTAAAGAACACTTATTTGCACTGAAAGTGACACCCTAGTTAAGCATATCAAGTAGCCTAAGCATCTCTTTAAAACCTTGCACGCTTCGAGCCTTGAAAACTCTTCTTGAAACTTGTATGCTTGCTTGCCATTGACATTGTTCTGAAAGCCAGCTCCAAACTGAACTTAGGCTTTAAATGAACTTAATTTATCTCACTTATGGGCATTTGCATACTTGATCATGGTTCTCATACACATTTGGGTTATCTTTTTCCATTGTACCACTCTTTGTTAACCCAAATGGAACTCCCTCACCCTTGAGCCCTTGCCTTTCTTTGAAGCCAACATTGATTTGCATGAGTGAGGCCTTTTCTGATAGCTTGTCATGTGCAAAATCTTGAGAGTATTAGAGGCGACATGGATTTGTTCTCATCTCTTGCTAGCATAGGATCATTATTTGAGCTAGCTTCTAGGATGATGGTTGGGTTTATGTCCTTTATGAGTTTGTATCTTGGGTTTGGGTAGTGAGAAAGTTGAGAAAGATGAGCAAAAGAGTGTAGATTGAAAAGAAAAGTCTTAGGGACTTTAGAATGAAAAGAAAAGAAAGCTCTAGATTGTGCTATTTGACTCCTTCCCCCTAAATAAAAAAAAAAATAGAGAAGAAAAGAAAAAAAAAAAGAAAAAAAAATGATAAGAAGAATCAATAAGATAGTGGGGAAGGGAAAAGAGAAGTAAGAGCTAAGTATTGAGTAAAGTTTGTCCCTAGTTGGCTAAGTAAAAAGAAAAGAAAAAGAGAAATTTGTTCATTGGGGTAGACATGAAAATGAGTTGCCAATTGGGTTATAGAATGAAGTGAATGGGGATAGAACTTGTAATCACTTAGGAAAAGGGTAGAATGATGAGAATGGATCCATGTATGCATGAGTTGCTTCTAATCTTAGATAAATTTTGCATAATGATCAAGCTCCTTGTTCTTGAGTGATAACTACTTTAAAATGATGCATTTGAACCCTTCTCTTCTTTCACTTTAAACCATTTGTTTACCTAGCCAAATGATTGAGATCATGTGCCCATTTGTGAGAATCCACCTTGTGTATGTGTGTGTGAATCAATGTGAGAGCTGGTAGAAAGACTTGTTGGTTGATGAGTATTGCATCTTGTGTAAAGGCATAAGAGTATCTTGATAGGCCTAGAGAAGCTAGAGTGTAATAAGAGAGTTGGTCATGCTATTTGCTATGTTTCTTTAGGATGTCAAGTTGAGTGTTTTTTGTGTTTCTTTTGGCTATGGACCCCCCCCCCCTTCAAACCTCTTCTCCTTCTTGATCTTGAAAGTTTACTTGTGGACAAGTAAAGGTCTAGTGTGGGGGAGTTGATGTCTTGTGTATTTCATGGTTTTAACCATCCATTTTGCATTCATTTTGATTATTTAAGTTAGTATTTAGGTTTGTCTAGGTTGCATTGCATGGTGTTTATGTGTTTTCAGGTTTGGAGAAGTACTAATCAGATTTTGGAGCTTAAGAAGTCATGAAACGTCCAAATGGTGGGTAATGGTGCGGTAGCAGGCAACCACCGCGGGCTAAGGCAGGCCGCGACCACGACCGCAGGCAACCACCGCGGGCTAAAGCAGGCCGCGACGAGAACTCGACGAGTTCGACAGAGAGTTTCGCGGGCCGTCATCGCAGGAAGCAGAGGGGCGCGGCCTGGGCATGCATTTCGCGGGCTGTCTTCGCGGGCTTAAGGAGGCTGCGGCCGAAGTTTAAAACAGACTTTATCCAGCTTCTATTTGGGTCGGCCCAGGGTTGTTGGGTTGACCCGGTTCGAGTTTTAGCCTAGTATAAATACATTTTAGACCTAAAGGTTATCATATCTTGTTTTCATTGTAATCACATTAGCTATTTTGGTGAAAGACTTAATCTTGAGTTTCTTTTCATCTTTATCTCTTGTGATTATTGATCAATCTTGACCACTAAACATGATTAACCTTCAATCATCCATGGGTTTTGGGTTATTCATGTCTATTAGTGAGTAGTTACCTTTTGGATTCATGGGCTAGGGTGATTAGGGTGATTAAGTGAAGATCTAAGGGTGTTTAGTGTTAGATCTCTTGTTTCCTTGCTTGTCTACTTCTCTTAATGCTAGATTAAAGTTGGCCTCTTTATTCTAGAGCTCTAGACATTTCCCACCCACAAGGTGTTTGATGAAATGTCTGAACCAAGTAGAGCTTGCTCTAAACTTACCTTACACAAAGACCATTGTGTTAAGGGAGTTTAGATAGTTAATAGACTCATCCCCAATGATTGCTTAGATCTTTTAGGCTCAAAAACCTTTGATGTCTAGTTGATTAAAGCAAATGAGCATTCTTCTTGACCATAGAGTTTGCTTATTTCAGTGTTCTAGACTTAAGGAAGTTATTTGATTGAAAGTTTGCCACCCTTAGCTTGGATCTTAATCACTTAAAGTCAAATGCCTAGCCCCATGAGTCCTATTGTCCTAGATTGATTGAAAGCTTGTTCCTTTATTGCATTTTAGCATAGTTCTAGTTCACATCATCATTCAAAACCTGTTTGCACTTAGATTAAGCATAGATTTGTATTCTCAGTGCATTGAAATCACATAGGATTGGTTCGACATCTCATATACTACTTCATTTGATAGGGACCTGAAAAGTCCTGTTACCATGGCGCATGCTACTTGTGAATTGATTTGGTTGCAACAGCTTCTCACGAGTCTCCACATCAAAGTATCCTCGAATGCGAAGCTTTTCTGCGACAACAAGTCTGCAATGCACATTGCGACGAACCCAGTCTTCCACGAACGAATGAAGCATGTGGAGATCGACTGTCACACCGTACGAGATCAGGTCAAGAAAGGCTTCCTCACTTTGATGCACGTCCGTAGTGCTGATCAACACACTGACATCATGACGAAGCCTCTCCATGCTGGACCGTTTCACTCTATTCTCAACCGGATGTCCATTTCAAAACTCTTCTCTCCGCCTGATAGCTTAGTTTCAGAGTCTTGACCGGGGCGTATTATGTTATATACCGGTTTACTAAATTAGATAACCATTCTGGTTTAGTTTCCTTTTGCTAAACCAGCTATATATAAAGCTGATTGTAACAACCTTTGCAGAATTAATTCAATCAGTTCGTTACATTCAATATTCTATTAATCAAAACATAGATCTGCAACTATATATATATACATACGCAGAGACGAATTATACACTGTGAACATCTAAGAACGACGTCGTTAGCAATGGATGGCAAGTGCTTCATCTTCCTCTAGTGAATCTGCTATCTTTTCAATTTTTCTTTGTTTGCTGGCTTTTTCTTTTCGTATTCTGTTTTGGTGATGTAGAGAAAAAAACTCCTCCAGTGTCAAACTTCTGCGTGGTGTGACATGTGACATACGGTATGTCACATACCCATGCAAATAGGCGTAAACTGAAAATCGTACATAAACGCCGTCGTTACGAGTGAAAGTTCATATTCTGAAGATGGGCCTCATAGTAACCTAAAGGCCCATTTAAACGAGTAGAGGGGAAAATCATTTCTTATAAAGGAAAAACGCTGTAAACTCACTCGAAGCTATCTGTAACAAAATCACGGCGGCGAAGATGGCGGAGGCTGCGATCCTAGGGTTCCTGCAGAACAACGAATCAATCCCAGATTCCGGTAATTTCGCCGCGGAGCACAACCTCGACCACGAAGAAGTCAAAAACGTAATCAAGAGCTTACAAAGTTTTCGCTACATCGAAGCTAAGGTATACCACCACCACCACCACCACTCACTACTTCCAAGGAGATCTATGCGTTGTGGATTTTTTTTATAAGAATCTGTTTCAATGTACTGAATGTGCACAGGAGCTTAAACGGGAAACACTGGTGTTGACTGATGAAGGGAAGAAGTACGCGGCGGAAGGATCGCCGGAGTTTCACTTTTTCTCGGCTGTTCCCGAGGAAGGTACCATATCCAAGGATGATCTGGAGGTGATTGATTTACTCTCTTGTGATCAATATGATTTGTTCTAATCTTATTTACCTGGTGACGTGTCTAAGATTCTGGTTTTGTTGTTTCAGAAAAAGCTAGATGCTTCTGTGTTCAAAATTGGAAGTACACAAGCTGCTAAAAAGAAGTGGGTTGCAATGGGAAAGCAAGTCTCTAGGAAGGTACCATCACTATTCTTGTTTAGTTTTACATGGCTTGGCTTCTACTGATTAATCCAATGAGATTTGACTTTGTACTCTTCTTTTGTTGTAGGTTCAACATGTCGAAGATAAAGTAAAGGAGTCTCTTTTACAGTTACAACAAGGACTGGTTTGTTTTTCATCTCTTTTCATTTCAGAACTATTATTATCTAGAATTCGAACCTAAGCTTAAAATATATGAGACTAAGTTGGCCTTTTTCTCTCGCCTTCAGGAACTTGACAAAGAAAGTCTCAACTCTCTCAAAACCAGGAAACTCATTGCATCACAGTAACTACCTGTGTGCCTTTTCTTTTGTAAATTTGTGTGACATTATTTTAATGCTTACCTCTTTTTCTTCTTAGGGGATGGACGGGATATTCTGACATTATGAAAGGTCCCAGTTATGCTCCCAAAAGGAAGACTTTCGCTACTGACTTGACTCGAGAAAATCTACAGAAGTGAGTACTAATTTTAATCTTTGTTTTCGACCTATTTAGTTATTTTGTTGGCATTGAAAAAGTTCGGTACTCACGTGCAGCTGGAAAGAGTTGGAATTCAAGGAGTATAACTTCAATGCTATGGGACAACCTCTTGATGCAGGCCATCTCCATCCCCTTCTTAAGGTACTCAAGCGTAACAATAGTGGTTGACTTCAACCCCAATGTGTGTGTTTTTATAACTCATACTGAAACGTAGTTTTGGTTAACTTTTCTGTTGCAAAAATTTAGAGTAACCAGCTTTTCATAGCCTATTAATTTATTTCTTATTCTTCTGCATTTCAGGTGCGGAAGCAGTTCAAAGACATATTTTGTCAGATGGGGTGAGTCTTTTACCATCTTACTACTACTACTTAATTTTTCTCTACTACCAAGGAATAGTGATTTTCAACATTGTGGTCACAGATTTGAAGAGATGCCAACAAACAACTTTGTGGAAAGCAGGTATCTTCTTATCACTTAGATGTCTTAAACTTTGTGTGAAGACAAAGGGAATTATCTTTTATTTTCATTGGTTGATCACAAAAATTTTCCTCTGCCATGTAGCTTCTGGAATTTCGATGCACTGTTCCAGCCTCAGCAGCACCCTGCTCGTGACTCTCATGACACCTTCTTTTTAAAAGGTTCAGTGTTTGAATCCTCAGTCACTGAATATGTCTCAGCTAAGGTTTCTGACAGGTCGACGGTTCTTAATTGTAAATGTGTGAATATTTGATTGTAGCTCCTTCCACAACGAGGGAATTACCAGAAGACTATGTCGAAAGGGTGAAACAAGTCCATGAGTCTGGTGGATATGGATCTCGAGGGTAAACAACCTGTTTTGATGCGTACTAGCTCAGATAGTAGTTAACTAACTATTAATTTCTGATCATGGTTTTTTATATTGTACAGGTATAACTATGAGTGGAAAAGAGAGGAAGCAAACAAGAATCTTCTCCGTACACACACAACAGCAGTCTCGTCTAGGATGCTTTATGCACTCGCAAAGGTCTGACTCAATTTCACTTTTCCCTCCCAATTCTGAATCCATTCTTGGTTTATTTTCACCGTTGAATACCTAAAGTGGGGGTTGGAGTGTTTGCCTGTTTCCTGACCAAGGCATTTCCATGTCTATAGCTGTGTCTATCCTCGATATGCATATATTTCAATGAATCATGAAGCATATATATAGACGTTTTGAAATTTCGTGTTTTTTTGTGCAACACTTGGCTAGGCGTTTGCAAACTTTGCAAAAATTGTTTCTGGTACACTACTCATTTAATCACTTACTATAATAGGGACCTTTCACTCCCAAGAAGTACTTTTCAATAGACCGCGTCTTCAGAAACGAGGCTGTTGACAAAACACATCTGGCGGAATTCCATCAGATTGAAGGTAACTAATGATTTGTAACAATTGGAGAATTTCAGAATCATGAAAATTGCACTGGAATTTCCTGTAAAAGTTTGCGTCTCTTTTCCTCAGGTTTGATCTGTGACCGTGGTCTGACATTGGGTGATCTCATTGGTGTATTAGAAGCGTTCTTCGCTCGATTAGGTGAATTCTCTTCTTATTACTTCTCCCACTTGCTCTTTATTTTGATGCTTCAGAGTCAAATTGCGATAAAACAAAGGCTTATGCGATTACTATGATGCTTTTACAGGGATGCCCAAGCTGCGTTTCAAGCCGGCATACAACCCATACACTGAACCAAGCATGGAGATTTTCAGGTAAAGCTCAAAAAAATCATCATCTCTATATATGCAAACAGAAGAACAGAAGACACTTAAGATTATTTTTTCTGCTACTTTTATCAGCTATCATCCAGGACTAGAGAAATGGGTAGAGATTGGAAACTCTGGCATGTTCAGACCCGAAATGCTGCAGCCAATGGGTCTGCCAGAGGATGTCCGAGTCATTGCATGGGGTCTTTCTCTTGAAAGGTAATGGAGTAATAGAGTTCATTGCCATCTTTTTTCATCACAGAAACATTGCTGAGTCTTTCTTTTGCTTCACAAACAGACCAACAATGATCTTATATGGCGTTGACAACATCCGTGATCTGTTCGGACACAAGGTACAACATCTTACTTTGTGGTGATACTACAACATACCTGAAGAAGTCATAGTAGTTCTCATTTGGTTTAATGTTATAATTGGTTTACTACAGGTGGATCTCAAACTCATCGAACGGAATCCCATCTGTCGCGTTGGAATCTAGTCGGCTTGATTTGGATTATGAATTTGCTACAGTTTCTTTGATGCAGTTATGCTAAATGCTATACACAATCTATGATCCTTCCAATTTTACTTTTTGACTTGTTTTATTATCATCATCAGTTTAAAGATTATATATCAACTTTTTTTAATAAGACATTAAAGAATGAAGATTTTTTTCGCTTTAATACATTTAATCAAAGACTAATTCATACATTGGTTCTGTTATAATTATGTGTAAAATGTACATGGATATCTATGTACAGAGCTCTCATGTTATAATTTTGCTCATTCTTCCTCTGCCTCGGGAGAGTCTGAGAAAGCTAACTCCTCGTCGGAGATAGTCTCATCCAACAGCTGAGAGTCAAGACCAGCTTCGAATCTCTCTCTTCTCTCCACTTTGTCTCTGACTCTCCTCTCAAATTCTTCATCAGAGCAAGCCAACATGAACCTGAGCTTGAAGTTAACTCTATTCTCAACCATAAGGGTGTGCCTTGGTATTATCCGACGCTCCAGAGAGTAGCTAAAGAACCTGTTCCAAAATTATAAAACTTCATCATTTCTCTAAAGCTGTGTTTAAAGGTGGTTATATCATTTCATTGTAAAGATTCTTACCTGGGAAACTCAATGAGATCTTGAAGCGGACGGATCATTGTTCTTCGCAAGTAACTGTATTTTGGACGTAGTATATCAACGTTGTATCTGAGCAGCATCGGGAAGTCAGCAATCATTTCACCTAGTTGATGGATTCTGATCCCTAACGATACATAGTATCTCATGTTCGGTTCTAGCTTCGTCCCTATACTGCATCCAAGTAGAGCTGGATCCATTGCAAAAACTTTACCAATATCCTTCTGGCTTACTCCTGCTCTGGTTAAAAGAAAAATCACCTGCACGACCAACTTATACAGTATCAGAAGCACATTCTATAGATCTCTGGTTTAAAAAAAAAGGAATGTTATAACACTAACCACTGGTCTGATTTTCTTGTAGAGGCTATAGGTTAGCAAAGAAGGAAACTTTACTAACATGTTTCCGATTGCTTCATTAGGAATACCCATGTCCTGGAAAAATCTAACCTTTAAAACACACAAGAGAAGATGAGTTAATGGAATCTGCTGCATGTAGTTCATAGTATCTAACAAAAAAAAGTTCAAATAAAATACCTTTGGTGCTATTGTCTTCTCCAAATCAATGCAGTAAAGAATTGGTTTGACGACAAGGATTCTTTTCATTCCTTCTTTGGAGATTCCAAGGTAGTAGAAGTATTTGGCCAGAGGCTTCCATCTTTCTTCTATACTGCACCCCATGAGATGTGGCTTGAAGGCTAATAATCTCCCAACATCTTCTGTGCTAAGCCCAAACTCTTTCAGGTAACTGATCTGGTATTATAAAGCAAGAAAGACATTTATGAACTCAAAAATCAACACACAAACATATATAAATAGCTTTTAATACCTTTTTCTCCATCTCCTCGAACGAAAAGAAACCAACTATCTTTGGATAATCAAACACCATAGTGCCAAAATCATTCTGATTCATACCCATATTCATGAAGAAATCAACACGGCTTTTGACTTCTTCCATGCTGAAAGAAAGCAACTCGGGACATCGGCCAACCACATATCCCATCCAATCCCTCCTCACACCATTGCTCTCTAGATACTCAACAATCTCGTCTAGCTCTTCGCGGCTACGTTGCAAGATGTTGTCCCCGGATCTCAAGAAGGCAACTCCAATGAATTCGCCTTTCACATGAATGGTTTTGAGCCACTCGATCGTGATTCTAATGGAGTCAAGGTTTCCTTTGGACATGCATATGATCTTCCCAATTCTATTGTATGAAAACTCGTGGTACTTCAACCACCTGCACAGTTGAAGAATCATAATGAAAAAACTACTACTTTCACAAACCCCTTACAAATCAAGCTAACAATACTGCATGATCCACTATACAGTGAAAATGAAGTTCAGCTTTCAGTTAAGCTCAATTAGTCCTAACCGAACATGCCGAACCGAGATTTTCAATTTTTGGTTCATGTTCGGTTATGGGTTCTGAACCGATCATCACTTTTCCAAATTCAATTCGCTTATCGGATCGGCAATCAAAATTACCGGAATATGACCCCAAATTAAACCTAAAAATCAAAAATTTAAATTCAGTTCGGTAAAATTAAAAAAAAAAACCGAAATTACACATAGTTTTTTGCTAACCGAAACTACAAAACTTCGGTAAAATTTCAATTCAATTCGGTAAAAATAAAATTAAAAAAAACTAACAAACCGGACTAACCAAACCCGCAAGACTAGCTCAATCATAGAGAAAGTCAGCGTTTTCTTTCTCAGAGACCAAACGTCGAACACTTTATGAGCACTACTAGTAAAGAGGCCAAAGGAGATATGAAGCAAGGATGTTGACCTTACAAGCGGCACGAAGTTACACTCCTCTATCACCGTCCTAGCGCGGATGTTGAACCTCGTCTCCTCATATTCCGGCAGCCGCTTCAACGCCGCGGCTTCGATCATGACATGATCAACGAACTCACCCAAACGATCAGTCACATTAGTCGCGTACGTGATCCCAAACCTACCTTTCCTCACCAGAGACTCTTTTATAATCTCCTTCGTCACTTTCCTCCTTATCTCAAGCGCCTTAGCTATCATCTCTCCCTCGTCGTCGTCATCGGAGGAGCCGAGGAATTTACGGAGGGAAGGGAGAGAGGAGGCGACGTCGGGATCGGAAGCTGATTGGGCGTAGATCGAGCCGGGGAACTGTGGAGTTCTTCTGGTGACGAGAGAGAGCTCGAGTAGCTTCGATCTGTCGTCGTCGCCGTCGTCATCACGCCGAGGAGGAACGGAGGTTTCTTGGGATTCGTCTGGGTTTTTGGTCTGTTTCAGGTTTTGGTTGTGGCGGGTGAAGAGAGAGAGGGATCTAGCATTGTGGCGGCGGCGGAGGGTGACTGTGTCGTGGGATTCTTCGGAGTGGTCGTGACGGCGGATGGAGGAGGAGACGAGGGAGAAGGGTGAGGTGCAGCTTGCGTTGCAGTGGAGAAGCATGGAGGAGGGAGAGAGATAGAGCAAGGTCGGAGGATTGAATTGATACAAGATTATACGGTAAACGGAGAAGAAATGGGAGAGAGATAAAGCAGCGAAAGCTAGGAATGACTTTTGTGATAATCGTTTGTGTAACAAATGGTTCCATGGTCTAGCGGTTAGGACATTAGACTCTGAATCTAGTAACCCGAGTTCAATTCTCGGTGGAACCTTACTTTTTGATTTTTTTGGGCCCTTTCGATTGTAATTGCCCTTTACAATCCTCTTGGATCCAGATTGTAATGGTCCAAGTTCCAAAGTATTTATTTATTCCGTTTGTTTCGTATTAATATTAAGTGTTACTTTAACTTTTTAACTTTTTTTTTGTTGCATAAAAAATATCGTTTTATAATTTTAATATAATTTACATTTACTTTCAACTCAATATTAATTACAAAATGCATTGATTTTATAATATTTCTTTATCTAAAATGTTATTGGTTAGATAGATAATATTCCCTCTATTTTTTTATAAAAGACGTTTTAGAACGTTTTTCTTGTTTTATAATACTTGTCGTTTACAAATTCGTAGACAAAATATAACAAAATTGACTTCTTTTACCCTTATTCTATCTCTATTATAATTATAGTCTAGACTAAATTAATCATTTATGAAAGGTTAGAATAGGTATTGTACTAGTTACATAAATCTGTGTGCAAACATAAAAAGCATCATATAAAAAAGAACGGAGAGAGTATTAATAAAATCATACATGTATTTCAATCAATTTCTTAATATGTGTGGAAAATGTTTAAGTAACGCTCTTTATAAAACGGATGGAGTAAAATACTCCATTCGTTTCACTTTACTTGTCGTTTTAGGTTCGTGCATACGGATTAAGGAAACATTTAGTTTTGTATATTTTCAAAATAAAAACATCTTTACTCATACACCTAACCATATTTCAACCAATAAAAAAATAAATAGAAGAATCTTATTAATAAGTTTTGCAATAAAATCATAAAATGACACTTATGAAACGAATTTTTTTCCCTACAATGACAACTAATCTCAAACATAGGGAGTATTTAACACTGAAAAATATATTTAGTGAAAATGTATAAACCAAGAAATAAATTTAACACATTTCTAAAATAGCCGTTGTACTTTAGTTAGTTTCACTAGTTCCAAAAGAAAAGCTCCAGTTACCAAAAAAGAATTAAAGATTGAATTATCATTTATGTCATGCATAAAAGAATAATCGAAAACATAAACTTGTCATATTTTCTATAAATGATTAACAAATGTCGTGAATGACTCACAAGTCATAAGAAGTCTCAGTATAGAACCGGTGGTGGTGGCCTAGTGGCGCTTGAGGGAATTAATAAACCCAATACGGCGAACCCGGGTTCAAACCCCACCGGCCACACGGATATGAGTTAATGCTTTCGACTCATTTGAATGCCCAGGAGAGGGTCTATCCGTGGACTGTACCTCCACCCGGGGTTAGGCTTGTGTCATCATTGACCCGGGTTTAACCCTTTTTTTTAGCAAAAAAAAAAAAAAAAAAGTCTCAGTATAGAAAACTCCTATTAAGTCTTTTCAAATGGCTTCCCCAAATGTTGAGTTCAAGTGCTATGTTGGCGGTTTTGACCATTTACACTGATGAAAAAGATCTTGAGAGAGCCTTTTCAAAAGTTTGGCGACGTTATCGATTCTAAGGTCATTCATGATTTCTAACCCAAGATTATGAATCATTGCATCTATGGAAACATGTGTTTCTCTGCTACACTTGTAGTGTTGGTTTAGTCTTTTGTTGCTTTAGGTTTTTTGGAGGAAAGACTTACGTATCTATTTGCTAATTTTTGTTTATCTTTATTTTTTC